>NC_088607.1:24953560-25256590 GCF_036013475.1 Columba livia | reverse complement strand
AAAGAGGAATTGTTCTCTCTCCTTCCAGTTATGTTTTGAGTAATTTTGAAGAGGTAGTGTGATATTTCATCATCCAGTACCATGGCCATGCTATCCAAATATGTGCTGCATCATGTGTAATTACAATCCAGGTATTACACACCATGCACCCACTATGATAGAATTACATCATGATGTCACTCTGTAAAATATAGCAAGTCAAATTTGATGTGATGGGTAGTAGATTTTGTAAAAGCAGATGATGACTTCCAGCTCTTAGGCAAGTGATAGAGTTATTTCTCAACAAAATGCATTGTCTCCTCCTCGCTACAACCAGAAATCACTGTAGTGCTGAATGGCTTTAGTCCTCAGAAGGTTTTCATTTAAGGAATCTCCCCCTCCTTGCCTGTACACTGGGTAGAACAATGCCCTAGAAATTAAAAATAGAAGTACTGTCCCAAAGGCAATGTCTGTCTGCCAGCAGTACGTATGACTTGTTTGGTGGCAAGTGTTTTAGAATTGTGAGCATGAACTCAATTGGAAAAATGTAAAACCTGATATTTTCTCCTAGCTTTAATACTCTCCCTCTTCCTTTGTTTTCTTTCCTGTATTGTGCCCTATGAATTTTAATAGTTTTAATTTACATCCTGTGGCAAGTGCATCTGTGGAGCTTCTTACCCGCAGTCAGGTTCTCTGCAGCAGGTGTTGACAGATTTAGCTGTTTGCCCCACGGGAGTGTGGATCTTGCTATGCATTTATACTATAATCCAAAACATCCCTTTTGGATATTATCCTGAGTGCAGCTTTAAATATCAGCAATGTATCTTGAGATCTGAGAGAAGGGGGAGATCCCTAGTTCCCCTGACCCCACCAGTATTTTCACTGAAAAGACAAACATTCTGTTACAGATTGAGCTTATGACATATAGAAGGTGATGGGGAATGTGTTGTTTTCTTATGAAATGTTTCTCGTAAGGAAAAACTTGTATAGTTTGCTTCTTGTATGAAATTTATTTTAATTGAAAATCTTACTTACCCATTTTATTTTTTATTAACAACATTGGTTTATTTATTTTTTTCACCTTTATAGCTGGAGTTGGCTGCTTATTTAAACAAACAAAAAGCACAAACAAAATGAGAACAAAACCAACCAAACAAAAAGCAATGAACCAAATACATACATAAGCCTTTAATGCTGTTTTGGGGTTACTTGACTGAATAGGGATAGAGAGGCAATACTACTGCCCTCCCAATCTATGATATTGTCTGTGTCCCTCATTAGATTAATGGCTGAGTTCAAACCTTTGTAGATAGTGACAGTTATTGAGAGAAACAGTGCAAGGTGATGGCAATGTTGGGTGTCTTCTGTCTTATTTCAGAGTACCATATTTCAGGTCATGGCTGGAAGAAGAAAATAATAACTACTCATGGCAGGACTTTTACAGAAGCAGGAATGGCAGCATACACTTATTTACTAAGTGACAGTTTATTTCCAAAGTTACAATTTGAGTAATGGCAGATAAGCCAAAATTGTTAGGAGACAGAAGTACTAGACCACTAAGCAGATTATATTTATGTGAAAGATGAGTTTCATAAGTCCAGTTGATACGTCACAGCCCCCAAAGCACAAGGAAAGTTCTCAGCTTTTGTAATCTTTTATTATTTTCTTTTAAAATCTAGTTCGAACTTAGTACTGTGATACATTTAACAAATTTGAATTATATCATGTTGCTACTCTACTAGTTGCTTGAAGCGTGTATGTTATTGCAGTGGATCTTAAATCCGGAAGCCATCTTTGTGTATGTATTTTACCTATCTGGGTTGCATGGGTAAGCCTGAAAGCAAGAATCCCTCAGAAAGCAGCTTTTTGGTGGAAACACTATTCACTGAAATTCTCTGAGGGAATTTAAAACTCTGAAATTAATATGTTTCTTCTTCAGATGTAATGTTTACCATAGCACAGGAGCTTACAAATAAATGAAATTCAAAGCTAGCTTTAGTTTTGTAACTGCAGCTGAAATAACACTTTTCAAGATTAAAAATTTAGAACTAAGGCTTGTAAGACTGCTCCCTGTCCCTGTCTGTCCTCTTCTTATCTTAGCGTAAATCAAAAAGATCGAGTATCAATTACAATTCAGGCTATCACTAGCTAATGCATTGTGTGTACACACACAACACTTCCATCTCCCAAAGAAATCTTGTTTTGAAGAGATTTGCTTATACCAGATCTATAGGTACACCTATTTACTTTATGGTGTCTTTATACCTTTAATAGTATGGTTTTCTGGTTTCTTTCCAGTTATATCTGTACCAAGTAGCAAGGAGACAATAAAAATCTGTCCTAGGTATCAGCTTTATTAAAGATTGTGATTTTCTCATTCCTAGGGGAGAAAAAGTAGGAAGAATTCCTGAAAATTTAAAGTAACACAGCAATATATGTTCATAATGGAAGTACATAATATGTTAACTCAGGCAGTTGAGTGTTTGTAATGCAACAACAGAATAAGCAGAAGAAGGAACTAACTAATTTACATGAAACAACATATCAATGCTTGATATTAAATAACCTGCCAGACCTGTAACATGCACTCTTCTGTTCTTGGCTGTAGGCATCATCATGATGATACCATTCTACTGCTTTTTTTGTGTTTTTCTACCCACTTTATTAAAAAATGAAATAAATGCTTCTGCATACCTGTCTTTAAATTCTGAGATCAGTGGAAAAGTTTTCACTAGCTGAAGTGATCAGTTAAAGCTTCAGGGATACCATGGTCAAGCATGCTGCAGTGATGCTTCACAGAAAACTTTCAAAATCTACCTGTGCAGTAGTAAATCAGTTAAAGTAAACAAAATGTAAATTTTAATGTCAAGTTGAAGGCACAGAGATTTGTATACAGCAGTCTTTTGTGTGTGCATTGTATACCTAATGCATACCTGTAAAGTTGAAAGCTTGCAAATACATAAACCCCCATAGATTTAATAGCTTTGAAACAAAAACCTAAAACTTTACACAAGGTCCTATGCATATTACTACATTTCACAGTGGACCTGTTTGTTTCTAATGGAAGTCTGGGCTACACCTGTCTTGATGCAGTTTTTTCCAGGCTTCATTAAAATCTGGATTCACTATGTGGGAAAAGCATTGTTCTGCAGGAGAACAAATTACAAACTAGAGTACTAGAAAGGCATTGGGTTTTGTTTTATTCATTGGAAATGTTTCCTTTGGGTAGAGCTGATTGAACGATGAAAGAAAAGGAAAGGCTTAGAAAGGAGGAGGACTGACTGGCAGCTGACTGGCAAACAGCCTGCACATTCAACCCCAGTTTATGGATTATTGATTGGAGAGGAGATGAAGTGCAGCTCCTGTTCTCAAGCCGAGCAGACTGCCTTACACAGAGTGCAGCTTAACTTTCTTTCTTAATTAGCATGGAATACATAATGTGTGTGGAAAAAAGAAGGTCTTGTTAATAGGTCAGAAGAAGTTAGGTTAGCTTTTGTGTTGCCTGTCCCAATAAAGGTGAAAAGTCATGAAAATGAATGTAGATTTTTTTTTTTTTCTCTTAGAGAAACTTGTGCTCATGAACTGTCTACATGTATATACTTTACGTAGACATTTTTTCACTCTAGTACCTCATCAAGATTAAAAAATGAGGGTGTTATCACAGAAGTCTAAATTCACCTCAACAGAGAAATTCAAAGCACTGATTCTACATTGATTCTACAGAGAACAGACACTTGAAAACCTGATTTAAACCAAACAAACACAACAGAAAACACCCCACAAACAAAAGAACCCCACCCTGGCCTGTTATCTTAACTTTGAGCAGAGCTCACCGGCAGTGCTCCAGTGAAATGTGTTCTTTTTGTCACAAAACACCACTTCGTCAAAACTGAAATGTGTCTGTCTTTCCATGTGTCCCCTGGAAGATGGGATGACTTCTGGAAACACATACCTTGCTTCTTGTCAGCTCATCAGGGCTCTGAAGTATTTCCAGTATCCAGCATCTGCTGCTCTGGGCTGAGAGCTGCAGTGCTGCTGGTGTCCCTGTCACAGTGCTGGGAACCCCAGAGCCTGCTGGGCTCTGAGGTCTGTTTTACAGCCTGCTTTCCAGCTTTGAGTTAGCTTCTGTCCCATGTTTGATATGAAACAAAATCTCATTTAAAAACAAAAACAAACCCCTACAAAATAAGTATCTAGAACTTACACAGAATAGAAATCCTGAGTTCCAAATACCTCTTGAGCAAGTCTTTGGTCAATGCAGAATATATAGTGCTTAAGGGTATTACAGTACACCAAGAAGCTGTATGTTTAGGCCTGTATTGAAGACTTGGTATTTTAGAGTGTGAATGTTTTGCTTCCAGAACCAATTTAAACGAATTCTGGCCTAATGTGACTTAGTAGCTACAAAAGCAGCATGTAGACATGGGAAGGAAAGCAAATAAAATGACAATATGCCATCAGGAGAATAGTTCCCTCCAGTTCAGGGCAGAGACGTCTCATTAGGGGGTTTTGTGGAAGAATATTTACTCTGTTGCTATCTTTTCCTGCTTGATCTGTGATATTAATAGAGGTGATATTTTGCAAAGCAATCTTTTGATGTTTCTGTGTGGCCCTGATTGTATAGGCAGTATTTATATAAACATCAAGAAAACACAGATTCATCTGTGAATATGTTGTAGTATAATGGCATTGAAATGAAACTCCAGGATGCAGTTCAGAATAAGAGGTCCTGCTATGCAGCAATGGAAAAAAAATATTGCTATTTTCCACACAGTTGGTGATTTTGTTGTTGTTGTTATGATTATACACTTATGCATTAAAAAAAAAAAATTAAAGCCTAACATGACTTAAGGTAGCTTATCATAATAAAAATAGGTATAAAAAGACCAATAATGCAGATAATGCTGTTCAAGTCTGGAGAAGAATACTTTTAACGATGGGGCTAAAGAATTTATAATTGCTGAATCATTAGTTAGTCCAATACTCTTTCAAATAAAATGTGTAACTTTGAATTATTTAATTGTAGCTTCTGGGGTCTGTTTTGCCAATCTATTCCAGAAGCCGCTGTCTTATTTTGGTTTTACCACTTTTTATCCCTCTTTAGAGCTGTATTGTCTTTGGTTAATGCTGTGATAGTCATCAGGATAGATTGTTTTGAAATCTCTTTTTTGAGGTTAAAAAGTATCAGTGGCAGGGATTGACAGCTGCTGAGAATACAATAATGAGAATTTTTATTCACACTGTCTGTGCAGATTTATCCCTGAGGTTTTATTTTTTTCATTTCTATGTGGAACCATTTACCTCTGCTACTCCCCTTGTGATCTACAGCTATGTTAATTGCCCCATCAAAACAACATTGGTTTATGTAGTTAGTATAAAAATACACAGCTTCTGCCAGAGATCATAATTATAAATAGAAAGGTAGGGAGGTACTCCTTAAAATAGTCAAGATCTGTTTTTCTGTTCTGCAGAACAGTGCGTGTTTTTCCTGTGTATGTACATATGGCCTATGGAATATAGTTTGAAACGATCTGCTGTCTGTGGTGTGCCAGTTGTTGTTCATCTTGTTTCCAGCAGTACACTTCCCCCTACCCACTATATAGATGTTGCAGGGAGACTGTGGTAACTGATATTGATAAACAGGAACATTGTTTGATGCAGGTACAGACCAACCTCCAGCACTTTGCTAGGGAGCATCCTAAGATGTGTGTGTCTGTGCTTCTAACAGTATAAACATGAATTTAGTCCTTCTCAGGTAGTTTATAAACTTTATGGAGTCTTTCAGAACATTATAGTACTGCAAAGGTACAACCAATATCTCGAAGGTCAGTAGCGGTTTCCTTGAGGTGGGAGGCTGTCCTCCATGCATTTTCTCATTTCCTGGTTGTTACTGCCGTTGTCACCCTGACTACACAACAATGCGCAAAGCTGGGCTTCCTTGTCTCTTCATGTGATTTGGGCAATTTATTTTAATAAAGATGTTGTTGTGTACAACAGAGGAAATAGCTATTATTTTACTGGAGTCATCTATGTTAACATAAAGGTCTGGATAGTCTACTTCTTTAGTATATGCTCTGAATATTTTTGTCTCTGTCCAGAATCCTACTAAGGCATTATGGCATTACCTAAACCAAACAAATAAACCCACCAAAAAACACACAAAAAACCCCCAAAACCAAACCAACCAAACAAACCACTCAGTGCTAGAAATATGTGCTATTTAAATAATTATGGGATGTAGAGAAGAAACCATAGCAATATAGGCAGAATTCTAGAAAGGAGGAGGTGAACACATTCATAGAGTAGCAAAGCCTTATTTAGTGCATAGACTCATCAAGGTAAATGAGTCATAAGCAGGAAAGAAAAATAGGAATTGGAGTCAAAGGAAATTGGTCATGGAAAAGAACCTGGAGTGATCATAATTCTCACTGAGCTGTCTTGCTGATTGGGCTTTTGTTTGTTTTTCTTTAACCTTGGCAACTTCTTAATTTTGTTTTGCCTTTTCCTTCTGTCATGAGGAAAATCTTATTTTTTTTGATTATCAGTCTTGATCCTCAAACACAAAGGAAAAATTCAGGGAACTTCCTCCCCCCTGCCCAAATAGTTAAGTGTAAAAGACTGTTAATGAAAACCTAGGTAAGAAAAGTAATTCAATATAATGAATGTATAAAGAAAACTTAGCTGTAGAGTATAATTCTTCTGAATCTTATAGCTGAGTTCAAAAGCTAAGAGAGCTTTTATTATCATAAAGTAGACTAGTATACACACAGCTAATACGTATATGTGTTTTTCTATATCTAAGTCTTGTTGGCTTACTGATGGAAAACTTCTTCACGTTGTTTATGGCTCTTTCCTGTTCTGTTTTCCAGTAATATGACAGTTTAGCTTTACTTATGTCAATTTAAGCTGGTTTCGGTTAACATATTTGCTATAAAGCATTCCAATGCCTACTCAAAATCCTTTAAGCCCTACCAAAAATGAGATGGCCTGATCTGGAACATCTTTGATAAACCAGCATGACTCATCACTGCTATGACAACTTCTCTATGAAAAGCAATAACTGGAGAAATTCTCTATTTTTCCTGTGGAATTAAATTATGTGCTTCTGAGATATGGTTGTAGAGACAACTGGTTCTTCTTTAAAGGTCTCTGGTTTTAGGTTTGATTAGTTTTTGAATGGTAGATGGGTCAGAATGGAGGTGCTGCAAGAAAAATTAATACTCAACTTTCAGAAGAAGATATTTTTGTCTTGTGTGAGGATACTAAAATTTAACTGGGGTCTTGAATGTTGTCTGAATTAAGTGTTTTCTGGTAGTATACAAAGTTAATATTTGGGAAAGCAAGAACATTGAATCACCTTTGACTTAGACACTAACATATCCCACTTCTGTAAAGAATCAGCTTACAATTTCTTCCTGGGAGCAAAAGAATGGTCTCTTTAAACATGGTGAATAACAAAAATGGTGTCTATAAACAAGGTGAAATAATACTAAAAACCAACACCACCACCACATGCTCCCCCCAAAAAAAACCAACCAACCAAACAAAAAACCACAGACAAACAACAGTGAAAAGTAAAATTACAGCTAAACGTAGTTTTATTTGGTTAGGGACAGATGAGATATACACCAGGCTTTTGAATGGACAATACTGCAGACATGCCTTTTCACTTTATGTATTGTATACACCTGCAAAATGTTGTCCAGCTGTGGATGCAGAGACTGCTTTCTCTGACTACGCCACTGTGAAACCGTGGTTGGATTCTGCAGCCTGTGTGATTAATTCTGCCTTGATTCTTCAATTTTTCTTGCCTGTTTGCAAGAATACCAGAAAATAACTTGTCAGGTCTATAGTGAATAAAGGGAATATGATATCTAGTGGTGGAAGATCCTCATGCATCTTCTCCTTCACTCTTACAGTGGTCGTTACTTCTTTCCTCTTTAAATTGCACCTCTACCTAATAAACAATCTTACTGGAGCACTTGATTTCCTTGAGGAGAATAAACTACTTTCATGTGTCTTGGAGCAGATTTACAAATGCCACAGGAATATCATAAATAACAATTAAAAGTTTCATTTTCATACTCCTGGTTTCATTGAATGATAACTTAAGGCTCGTTAAGCCCTTGTTAAGTCAAATTATATTAAATGAAACTGTTCAGGGAGTGAGATATTACTTAGCATGGCCAAAGGTGGCATAATCTAGCCCAAGTGCCGGTTTCCAGTTTGTATCAGCTGAACAGTAATAAAAATGAAATAGCTTAATTGGTACTTCTGGGATTTGCTGAAAATATGTTAGAGAGGGATGGACTGAACTTTATTCAAAATAGTAACACAAATAACTGTGCTGTCATACTTAAATTTGCTATACTTTGAGTTGAGGGGCTGCTTTTTCCCCTTTTTTGCCTTTGTCTTGGCTTCTCCCTCTGAAACTGTATTTGGGTTTCAGTGGGAAGCATGTACTTCATAACGGTAAATACTGTTTAGTGTGACTTGACATTTTTCAGGGAGATAATGTACCCAGGAGTGTCTCCTTCCTGGCCCAATGACTCAGAAAGCTCTGAAAATATACCACAGTGTGGGAAACTTCAGAAGTGTTGCAGGAGGAATTGCTGGTGACTAATTCAGTGACAAAACAGTGTGCCTAAGACGCATTTTGTGCATGTTGTTCAGCCACGTTTTAACTTAGTAGATCCTAACAGTGTGTTTCTGATGGACATCTGTAAGATTTGGAATTGCTGCTACTCCTCTTATTATTTGTAATCTCGAAGTATAATCTTGATACTTATCTAATATTCATGATCTTTCTTTTGTAATCTCTGTAATATCCTGTCTGTTGTATGTTTTCAAGAATCATACCAAAACCAACTTTTGTCTACTGTAAAATGTCTCTAGATTATTCAAGATTAGAGATTCTTTAAGTGTGAATAAAGAACCTGTGGTTAATAGTTTAAGGCCTGTTACTTAAAACAGATGAAGAGCAATACCTCCTTATGCAGCATGTTTCAGTTTCATTTCCATGAATGCAAACTGAGGCATAAGTTTGTACAAAGGGATTTAAAGATCTTAATTTAATAATTTTATTTAATTTACAAACATGAAAAAGTGGACAAACTGATATAGGAAGTAAAATGAGATCATCTTAGTCCTGACAGAAAACACTTTCTTTTCTGTTATGCAGTTTGATGCTGACGTTATGTAGCATCTTACACTTATTTCAGTGTTTCTGAGAAACTTAAATTTGAGTTGTATTTTCTTAGGTTCCAGCTGTTAGACATGATTGGAAATAACCTTCCTCTTGAAGCTCTTGCAAACAATTGAAAGACAGAGTAACACGTGTATGAAGAAACAGAGAAATAATAATAGTGCATGTATTTATTGAAATAATGTCAGGAATGCAGTTCTAGTGATTACCACTGAAATAATATTGAGATAGGTTTTGCAAAATATATATGCCAGGGAATGGTCTAGAAACCATGAACTGGGTCTCCTCCATCTTGGAGTAAGAAATTCTACATTGAGACTATACCTGTCAGGAGTAGGTTTCAAGAAACCAAAACTTCAGCCGCTTATCCTCTGAAGGTGTTAGCTGAAAGGTTGCCAGAAATGCTGGAGTCTTAGCAGAATCAGAGAAGTTGAGGGAAATTCTGAAAAGATATCCAAATAGATGGTGAACTGTCATCTACAAAAATAAAACATCATTTTACATGTGTAAAAGCATGAAGGATTTGGAATTAACTTTGCTCTTCCTCTGTTGTTGTAAGCATTTTGACAAAAGTGATCTGTGTAAGAAGTGGGTAATGAGCCATATTTCATAATAAGAAAAACACGTCTTGGAGAAATAAAGTTGCATGGATACATTTCTAGTACAAGCAGCAATTCTTTATTTGACCAGAAAGCTTATGTATGTTCAGGTTTTTAGATCTGCTAGAGCAATCTCCAGATCTTGGATAATGCTTTCTCTGTTAGCTCCTTAATAGTAGCAGTTTTTGTTTGACCAAGTTTGTTTATAAAAGAAGTAAAATCCTGTGCTAGGCTAGTAGAAGACCATTTGTAAAAAAACATAATTTCCTTCACAATTCTTAATGTCACTGTGAGGAGCAACACTGACCTGTACAGTGAGTTAGCTCAGGGTTAGAGCTACTGTTTCACTGCTTCATTGCAAAGTATTGTGGAAACAAAATTGAAAAAAGGCTAAGAAAAAACAAGAACTGTATTTACTGCTCTTTCAGGTTTTTTTTTCCACTGCCCATCAGTGATGCTGCCAGATAAACAAACATTCAAGTATCTAATTAAAAATGGCTAAATGTCATCAGGAAAAGCTTGCAAGAGGCAAATAACGTCAACTGAAGAAAAAATGTCTTATTCTTTTATAAATAACGTGCTAGAACTGAAAATGTATATATATTGGGACTAAAGAACAAACCCCACATCTGATACCTCAGAGGTGCCCTGATTTTGATGAAATGCTGCTGTTAAGAAACCAGAGGAGTTCACCCTTGGTTTGTGGTGGCTTTAGTATAACCCACTGCAAAATGATGAGGGTGTATCACATGTTCTTTCGTTTTCACTGCTGGGGTGCTTGGAAAATATTGATATGTTAGAAGTTGAAAAAGCAAGTTTAATAGAAGTTCCTGCCCTTCACATTGTGTTCCCAGAACAAGTGGTTTGGTAACTGTGTTTCAGTACTTTTGGTGAGACGGGTCTGGTGTGTGTAAATATTTGATCAGTGTTGAGGATGTGTTGCAACTCCCAGATAACTTGCTCTGTCATCACTAGAATTGCAGCAATCCACTGGAAGGAGGAAGTGTCGAAAGTTCACAGTGACAACAGCTATTCTTCAGACCTGTTAGATGTCAAATTTGAATTTTGACCAGTGTACGTTAACCATATTTATGTATTCATAGGCATTGACACACGTAAACAAAACGTATGTGGTCTGGATAGCAGAACAGAATTGACTTTGAGGCCTGCACACATAAGCAATGTACTTTGTGTCTTTATACTGTTAACAGTGTGATTGAAATTCAAAAAACCTCAACAATGCCCCCCCAACCAACCAAACTTTCTTCCAGAAATGTTTTGAAACTGCATAAGTATTTCCTTCTGAAAACAAATCCAATGCATCTTCTGAGTAGGGTTAAAAACTTATGAAAATGAAAGCATTTATTATGCAAAGAGATGTTTTGCTAAACTGGATAGGATTCTAGTTTGAGTTCCACAGAAAGACAAGTGCAAAATAAAATAGTAATTATTTGGAGTAGGTTGGTAAAATATACTGAAGATCTGTAAGAGGAAAAAAAGATCTATTTTTTAATTATTATTGTTTGTATGGGGACATGTGGAAAGAGAGGAGGATCCAGAACAGTTAAAATAGCTCTCTAGGCTCTTCTGTTTGAACAATACATCTTAAGAAGCTGGGGCACCAGCAACATTTTTTACCAGGAGCTATTAATAATGAACTTTTTCTATGAAGTTTTGAAGCAGACACTGGGAAAATGTTGGAAGCAATTTAAAGCAACGTGAGTTATGCTTATTAATCTCATTCCACACTATTTCTGTGAGAAGTGCTTTGATCTCTTTGTTTCATTATGTCTATTTGCAAAATGGAGATAAGACCGACCTGTTTCACAAGTGGTCACCTCCATGTACACAGAGGTGTGCAACTTGCCAATGTTTTTAAGAAACTCTATTTTTTTAAAGTCAGAGTTAAAAAAAAAAAGGCAGAAAAAAAATCAAAATAATCCAGCACAATTAGCATTTACTGCATGTGCGTTACAAGACAATGACAAACACAAACATCAGTAATTCAGAGTTCTTTTGTTTTAAACATATCAGCACATTTTTTTTTTCAGGACCTTGGCAGACACAGCAGTGGCAACAGAAGCCTATGTAATATATAACCAACATTAGCAAAACCAGGAAACAACTTTATTTAAAATATCTAGAAAGGAATACTGCAATAATTAAGTGGCACCATTCATCACCATTGTCAAAGACCCAGTCAAACTCAAGAACTTGTTCTGTAAATGTTGATCTGACTCTAAGGCTTCTGTTCAAGTATTAGGAATGACTGGTCATGCAACGAAATTAGTAATTGTAATGGAATGTCATGATTGTGTCAAGAACCATGCTGTTAACCAATGAGACACACAAAATGCTGATTATCTGTTGTTGGAGTTCAGTCCAAAAAATATAATTTTTTCTGAAGAGATCCTCAAAATTTTTGACTTTGTTTTTATTTTAATCATATAAATGTATCTGTTTAATAATAAAATACTAATTTTTAGCAAAATGTTTGTTAAAATCGTTCTTAAAAATATCAAACTCTAGCATATAACCAGATCTTTCAGAAAATTTTTTCTGTATTAAAAACTGCAAGAAAAATCCTGGATATATTTATTTTTAGACTTAATGTACTTCCCTCTCACTTGCTACTATTCAGAGCCTTCCCAGAAACTTGTTTTTCAGTTTCATTTCCATTTTTATTGATATATGAGGAGAAAACTTGTGTTGTAAATGCCAGTGTGCTTTTATGTTAATGCAGACTCATGAGGATGTTATTCTGCTTCCTTCCTTTCTATCTCCAGTTTCTTATTTTGGTGTGTGTGGTTTTCAAGGCTATATCTTCAGTTAGCTTCCAATTAATAAGCAAACAATCATTTTGAAAGCCCCTCTTTCTATTGCTGCAGGAAAAATCGTGTTATGTTTATCCCCATTAGGTGTATTTCTCTCATAAAAGAAAGAAGCCCTTCCTGCTCTACAAACAGTTGCTGAGCAATAGCAGGTGATGTTTCTCCACAGGCTTTTGAGCTATTTCATCTTTGATGTAATAAACAGTTTTGGTGCTGCAAGTTATGTTAAGTGCTGATAGACTGAGTTTATTTTATCCCTTTTAAAGTCAATTTATTACTTTGGCAGTGGACCAGTTTTGGCAATCTTGGAGACATAACTCCAAGTCTATTCAGTTGTAATCTTCCCTCACACCCATGCATGTCTTTATGCTCTTCAAAGTTCATCTTTTAACATTCTGGACAATTTCTTTGGTTATTTACACTTGGGTTTCTCTGAAGATGGCAATAAGAAAAGCTTCTAGCTGTGAATGAGGTTTCAGCAGTATTTCATTTATTTATTCTAATTTTGAACTGCTTTGTTACCTGGTCTGGATTTGTACTGACCAATTTCAGGGAGCAGACTCTGAATCATTTCTAAAACGTTGAGATAGCTTCACTCCCTAGTAGTCAGCATACCAGTTGGTTTTGTTAGATCTTTTTTTTTCTGCATATTGGTGGCTATGCTGTGTCACATAAATTTTCATCTTTGATCTTGTTTTCAAGACCTAGTTATTACTAGCTAACTAGAAAATTATTAAGATATATTTTGTAGACTTTGCAGCTATCCAGTAATACCATTTGGGGAATAAGAAAGGCTTAGTCCTTTCAAACCTTCTGGAGACTTATCATGCTCCTTTATTTCTCGTGCCAAACCTGCAGTTTACTAAACTTTATGCCAGCTTGGCCCTCCTGCCAGAAGCCTCCGTATTGTAACGGACTACACCAGAGTAAGTACTGAGAGATGCAGAAAAGATTTTTAAAAAATAGGTTAAAAAAAAAAAAAAAGGAATTATTGGCCTGTCAGAGTAGGTGCCTCAGAGCCCTGAGTTTATCTCCTGCTGTACCTATTATATGTAACACACAAAAAATTCTAAAGACTATCAGATTGGGCAGAGTCACACTTTTTCTGGCTTCTTAGTTGCTATATCCAGGTAGCAGAGGCTGACCTATTTTTTACATGCTGAATGAACACTATAATCAAACTGAAAAAAAAAAAAGTGTTTCACGTTGTAGGTCATTCTTATGTCTTCCCCATGACTTGTGTATCTCTGTAAATGTGAAGCTGTGAAATCTCCAGTCAAATGCCTGATTTTAAATTAATTTTCTTTTTAGATACTGCATCTTATTTATTTTTGGGTGCATACGTTACTACTTTTGGTTTTGTAAGTCTTGTGCAATAGGTTTTATTATTATTGTCTTGTACTTAAAGATATCTTGCAAATGTCTACGTTAAATTTGGTTTTATGTGTGCTCTCTTGCACTCCCTCTTTTTCTTTGGCCAAACAGCTTATAGCCTAGGTTTGAGTGGCAAGTTACACAGCTCTAGAGGTACAGGTTCTAAGTTAAAGGTTTAAGGACAACTTAGCCATCAATTACAATAAAGCTATAGTTGTGTTTCAGTAATCATGTCATAACAGTCCAGACATTAAATTATATTAGTAAAATGTAGTTGCTCTCAGGAAGATGAGAGGGAGGAGGGGAAGGGACTGAAAAATTCAGCTGCTGCGGCCCTCCAAAAGGTGTATTACTGGAAGGGAAGGGGATGGTGCAGAAATGGGAAGAAATAGGATAGGGTAATAAATAGGATAGAAGAAAATTCTAGGCATGCCAGAATAGGATGATGTAGGAGGATTTGTACAGAATGATCCTTTTTTTTCAACTGATGGGAAAAACACAGCAAATCTGGAGTTCTTTGTTTGGCTTCCTAGACATAGCGTTGCATTAAAAACCTCGGAGGACCATCCCAGTGGAATATAATAACGTGAGCCCTGGTTACTTCACATGTCTTTTCCTCACCTTGGCTGTATGACCATTTGGAGAATTTTCTGTTCTTCTGAGTTGTGAAGAGCACTATGAAGAGAAACCTATTAATAGTAAAGCCTAGAAAATTCTTTGTGTTTACAGAACTTCAGGATTGTTGGCTAAGAAGGAAGTTTGACTTTAAGTTAATATATTACTGAACTGTTTAGTATCCAACAGGATAAACTAACATTGCAAGATTTCTTCCTTTATACTGTGTATATCTGTATAAGCTCAGATTTTAATTCACAGCAATTAGAATTTCCAGTTCTTTATCGAAATAATACTGAAAATAAAACTTCTAAGAATAATGATGAAATTCTCATTGGCTTTCATATTTGAAGGGAATTTGTTTCTCAGTTTTTAACCATGATGAATGCTTTTAATGTGTCATTACCATAACATATAGTCTACACACCATCCTGTCTATAGACAGCAGCTCCATCAACTATCAACTACAGCTTTTTTCTGAGGAAACCTTTTGCTTAGCATTTACGAGAATTATGCACCTCACTTGATAATGTCTTGATGGAAGAGGTGTTTTCTTAGTGTAGTAAGCATCTGTTATTTAATCCCTTTCAGTTGGTAAGAAAACAAATCTAGCTTAGATTTGTACTGTGTCTGTACAGCTTTAGTTGATGTTTGATATGTTTCCTCCTCCTCTTCCTCTGGAAACAAGAGATGGCTGTGGAAGGTACTGCCAATAAGATGTGATGCATGTTTAATGAACAAAAAAAGTACTCTGCAAAATGAAAGGATTTAGGAAATGTTTAAAGATACACGGTTGTCTGAGGTATAGTCCTCAGCATGGGAAGATACAACATGTTGGTAGCTGGAGCTCCCACATGATTCAACATGACCAGTTGTCTTGTGGCGTGTGGAGATTAGCTGAATGTAAAAACGGGAAAAGCCATATGTCTTCCTTTCCAAATTAAAGTTTCTCCTGAGTGTTCAGAAAAAGATGGAGAACAGGCAGTTATATATTCTAGAAGTGAGAATAAATCCAACGTGGTCTAACAAAACTGCCATGCATCGTGTGGCCGGGGTGCAGTGGGGTTTATAGCTCACAGAGTGGGAGGCGGAAGGCAAATCAGTGCCTGGCCTTGGTGCTTGGTTTCCTCTGCATTCATTTCTCAACTTCTTCAATTAAATGAACCTTAGGAGGGCAGGGTGGAGTTAACCTCATCATCAAATACAATCCCGGTGTTAGTAAGAAAAGAGGAGTCTTTAGTGTTTGTTAAAAGCTGTACTCTGATTTATAAAATTGCGCTAGCCTGGAGTTTTCCTAGGTGCAGATTTCACAGAAGTGGATGATAGCTTAAAGGGTGGTTAAGCACCAGACTTCACCTTAAAAGTGGCTGATCCTAATTTTAGAGGAAACCTGTACACACCCAAGGCCAGAAGTTGGCCTTTTGCCAGCTCGTGTGTTCAGGAAGTATAGTAATTTTACTGACATGTTTAGTTCCTCTCTAGTGCTCATTCTTTTGTTATCATTATTGATAAAAACTATTTGTCAAAACCTTAGTCATTGACTAAGCCATCATTCCTCACCTGGGTAATTCCACTGAATTTAATTGCAACAGGAAATGTCATATTAAAATATTGTATCTTGTGGCAAAGGCTAATTATGTATAAGATGCTGAACAGTGGATTTTTCACATAATAGAAAAAGGAGGCTATGGTCTATACAAAAAATCTTTCTCAGGTTCATGTTAATTTTAGAATGTTGTTTCATTCCATTAGGTATACATGTCTTTTTATTACATAGCGTGCTCTGAATCTCCTTCAGGAAAAGTTTCAATATCTTCTCCGTTTGGGAAATTAAGAATGTAAATTATGTCAGTTCTTACTGTTGGCTTTTTCTCCTGTAAATAATAATCTGGTTTTCTCTCCTGTATAGTTAGTTCTCAGCAGTTATAAGGAATCTTTCCCTGTCCCTTTGTATTAATGCACCTTTTAAAGACTGTAAATAGGCTTTTCAGACTAGTTTCTTCTGGCTTAGAGGCAAAGCATGTCAGACATAACTATTTTTCTTTCACTGTTCCTTGAGAATGCTGCTTATTTCCAGTTGGAATAGCTGTAAAAGGATTCCTGACAAGTTGGTTTATCATGCACTATTTCATCCTTTACTTTGAGAGAACTGCTTTAAGATTCAAAGCTCTCTACAGGGTATTTCACACATCCAAATGAATGATATGGACTGTTGGGCTGCATAACTTTCATGCTGCTCAGAGATGTAAATTCTACTCTGAATTTTTCCTTTTTTGTTTGATCTTAGTAATTCTTCACTAGCAGCTTGAAGACTGAAACCTTTACCAACCACATTTTTTGTTACCACCCTGTCAGTTACAAATTAGATAGACTGAGGCCGATAGGTTTTTTTTTGATAGCATCCTCGTTTTTTTTCTCTATTGTGTTTGTATTCCCTTTTGTGATACAACAAAACACTGTTAAGAAGCTGGTTTAGAATATGAAAGATTCGGGATAGAAGACCTACTTATGATTTAAGGAGAAAGAAGTTTTTTCTCGGATCTGTCATGGGAAGGATTTTGCCCTGGCTTGCCCTATAAACAGACAGTAGTGGGTGAGATAATATTTCACTTCTCATCCCTTCCCTTCTATTTAAAATAAATAAAAAACAACCAACCAAACAGAATAGAAGTATTTAGAATTATGATGTCACTAGTGAATACCAATTTCCTTTCCAAATCATTTGTTAGTGGCTTTTCCAAGCATCCTAGCTGCTCAGGGGAAGATCCTGTCTAGACCTGGCGTGCACACCAGCTAATGGCGTACTTCTGCCTCCAACAGTGCTTTTGCTGGCTCCAGGGAGAGCAGCACAAACAGCATTTCCAGCTGTAGGCTACAGGGCAGTAAAGAGTACAAGGAACATCCTGCATGTCTAGTATTTTGATGGGCATGGACCTGTCTGACGACTTATTAAAATATTCAGTAAAAGGAGAGAAATAAATAGGGAGAGAAAAGTTATAAAAAGTTATTATCCTAAATTACATAGGAAAATATTAAATGTTGAAAGTTTTTTAGTTGCTGACTTTTTGGTTTGTTTTAATTGTCTCAAAATAACTTGGTATTTACTCTCTGGCTGAGAATGGGTGCCAATTATAAGCTGTCTGTGAGCTCTGCAGACAGTGGTCATGGACAGCAGATTACATCATGAGACTCATCCAGCAATAAATGTCATTGTCTGTTTTTTATGGCACCATAGTACAGATCTCTTGATGTTGAATTGCTGCCTCCCTATTTGCTTTTCTCTCTCTCACCTTTCTTTTTCTGTATCTGTTTGCACACCACAGGACAAGCTGCTCAGGGGATGCCAAAGGTGAGGTGCTATACACTGATGACTTCACCTTAATTAGTGTAGGCTGTGGTTAAAGAGACTGAAATATAAAACAAGAGATAATTTTCAGCTTATTTTTAAAGTTTGGGCTTCATGATGTGCATGAGTGGCATTCTGTGATATGCCCACTAGTTAGGAAAAAAAGTGGAGTTGCTCCAATGTTAGTTCCACAATTGTGTGTGGGAGGAAATTGTCCCATAATTTCTCTCTGGGACAAGGGAAAACAGACAAAAATATTTACTTATGTACTATCTTAGGTTTCAAGTTTATTTTATTTTATCACCATTGGCTTTCAAGAAAAAAACAAACAAACAAACAAAACCTGTTATTGCACCACATTAGATTCACATAAAATTTACAGGTGAATTCCAATATACAGCTTAGCTTTGGGAAGGTAGTCATGGACATGATGCTTTCCAGTGTTGATACTGCATGTTTCATACATGAAACTTGAACTTGGGGTTCATGATTGCAATATGCAGGAGTTTTACTTCCTATTTAGTTAGTGATTTAGTTTCTTTAGAAACGCAAGCTACACAGCCCTTGTATTGTAAACAAAACTTGCAGAAGGATGACTTCTAGATTCACCCCTAGTCCTGTAGTAGGAAAAAAAAAACCTTTTGCAGATAATTGCAAAGGAAAACATTTCTTATTCAAGAAAAGTTGAATCTACATACATACTTCCATATATGTGTGTGTGTGTGTGTGTGTGTGTATCACCTAAAATTCACACCACAGTAAACTAGTTGAATTTTTTTTTGGTAGGAAAAACAGGGTTTGAACTTAAATTTTTCCTTACATGATGATAGAACAGTTGGAGTGCTCAGCTTCTCTTGAATTGTAAAAGGCAATATAAAGTCTTCTAGAAAACTGCAGTCACCTGTGGTTCTCTGGTGAACACACACATTCCAATCTAAATCAGGTTCAGATTATTAATTTATAATGTGAATACTGAACATACTGTAAAATTACCAGTTCTCATTTGATACTCTTCAATGTATATCTGTTTTACAAGTGACAAATGAGAGTGGCCCTAATAAAAACCTCTTATCAAAGAGCCTTTTGTGTGGACTCCTTTCTGAATGTAGCTATATAGAGTTTTCTGTTGCTATTTTCACATACCTTTTAGGTTTTCAGCTGAAAGATACTGCTTAGTAACAATGGCCAGTATTTTAGTTTATACAGAAATAAAAAGCTATTGAGGTTGAAAAGGAGTAATAAGAAAAAACAGGATCTCCCTAGACTTCTTCAGAGTCAAACTCTTCAGAAAAGTGCAAATAGAATAGTTATTAATTTTTTTTCAGCAGATTTGTATTTGTCTTTAACTTATGCAGTTCATTCTAGTTGTATGAGTTGTATGGTTCTCAGATTACAAATGACAAAACCTATGTCTGGTAGAATTCCTTAAAGGATGAAAGTGGTTAGGAGCAGCGGTAATGTTTAGTAGATGTATTTTCACTAGCTAGTAATTTAGTATTGAGCAGTTGTTTGTTTGTTTTTTTTTTTGCCACTTTTTCTGCTGCTGATAAGATAGTAAAAAGACTGCCTCTTTCATATTTCTGTTTGTGGAGATGGTCCTTAAGCTGTTTGATTCTTATAAATGCAGAAGTGTGAGCATATTTCATGATAATGAATGGTTAAGTAGATAGCACAAGATGTCAGAACTGTAGCCTCTAATCTGCCATGATTTTTCTCTCTGAAACTTAAAATATTTCATTATGACATGGGAAGATGATGAAGCTGAAGTAAACATTGCAATTCTTCATATTTATAGTAAACTCTGCGGTTTCTAATAGTGAGAACGCATTCCAAATAACCTTGGATTACTGCATCCAGTCACCAGGCAACCATCCAGAGCAAATTAGTGCTTTTCTTTACCTTATTTGTGTGTGTATACATACACATGCTATATTGTGTTTGTGTGTACATATGCATGTATCTCTGTTCTATATATGAAGTGAAGTTCAAAATACAGAGTCTTAACTTTGACAAAAATCATACTGAGTTCAGATACACAATTGAGCAAACCATTGGCCGTCACTGCTGAGGACTGTAGCCGCGTGAGAGCATTGGCAGTCAAGGTATGGGAACAGGTAACGATGGAGGGTGATTTGTCTCTGTTTCAAGGAAAGGGAGTTTAAACAAACACATTGTTTTCTCCTTGGAGGAACAGGTGTTATTTCTCTTGTTAAAAGATAAGTGTAGCAGAACTGGCTCTATATTTGTACTAAATTTAGTTTGTTAAACAATCACTTCTGCACGGATATGTACCAGCTACTTGATAGCTTTTAACATGGGTAAACAGTGATTTTGCAGGAGTGAAGAGAGGAGGCACATAGCCACAGAGTAGTATATGATGAATCTTGTGAGAACACTAGAAAACTTGACTGTGCTCCTATTAATGTATATTGGTATTTTGACAAGATCTGCAAGACAGGATTTCTCTATGCTAGGTCATATCTATAACAAAAATGCTTTAGATTTCTAGGATATTGGTACGCTTTATTTGGCAAAATAATAATAAAGCAGGCGCAGTGGTGTTGCACAGCTGTGTTCTGTACTGACCACCCACTGCCCTGCGAAGCTGCTTTACTGCTGGGCTGCAGCAAGGGAGGCTTCCCTGGCACGTGGTGTTAGGGACTCTGCTTTTACACGTCACTCATCAATGTTGATTTTAGTGGCCAGAGGTCTGTAATACACTTCTTGCTGTTATCTCAGCAAGGTGTCCCAGGCCCTTTTTTTTACACTGAGCTCATTAAGTACTTTCGAGTTTTTTCTCTGTTTCTCCCCTGTTTAGCCACTGTATTAACCCAGTGCTTTCCACTACTCAGTGCCACGGCAATATTTGTTCTGATTTCTGTTAAAGATACCTGGTATTTCTAGTTGGCTATGCTAATGCTTCTGACTTTCTTTGGAAATGTGGGGAGTCAATCATGAAGGAAGGATGGGATGGGACCTTTACTATAATGGTGCCAGCCAAGAGATCAATACATTTTGTTTCTCCAGCATAATATATAATAAACTTTAAAGTTTTGGGCAATACTAAAGGTTTTAAATAGAGATGGAACCATGTGATAATGATATCAACTGTGGTTAGTCGCTTCTGCTTCCATGTTATCAGATGGCTACTTTAAAAATGTTGAATATTAGATATGCTGAAATATTTTTTTCTGCCACTTTCAGAAAATGAAAAGTCTGTTTTGTATACAGGGGTTCCTGTTTTCCACAATGGTACCACCTACAGAAATAGTTAACATGGTAGAAAACCGACAGTTTTACCAGGCTTCGAGCAATATTAGAGTCATACTGTGTCCTTGATGTCTGCATAGAGCTCACTTATCAGTGAGAAATGGCTTGCAGACCAAGGTGGGGATAAGCGACTTAATAAGTAGGTTTTAAAAAGAGCTGCAGTATCAACAGCACAGGAGGAATTTTGTGTGCAGTGAATGCAGAATGCATCTTTGGACTAAGGCAGCAGGCATTGGCAGGTAAGCTGATTGTCTGTGGCAAAGCAGAGTAGAGCTGCTGGTGAAGCTCCTGGAGGTGGGTGCTCTGCAGCCAATGCATTTCCCTGCCTGCAGAATGACTAAAGACAAGAATGGATAGATCTCTGCTGGTGCCATCTGTGATTCACAGCCATTTCATGGCATGCTCACTGCAATGTGGGAGTATACTCAAGCTGGCAATTTTCTGTGTAAAAGAGACTGCAATATGAGGGCTAATGCAGAACTTTGAGTCAGTTCAGCTGCATAACAACAAATGGCATACATAATTAGTAGTTGTATCAGAAGAGTGGCTTCTGTCTTATTCTCTGAATACATTATATTATATTATGCATCTTGAATGTATTGAATTCTATAGGGCAGAATAAATTAACTGCAAAATGTTATTGGCTTAGAATAGGTAGGTAAGGGATTTTTATCTGAAAGTATGCCTCTGGATTTAACCCAGTTTCCTTCTGTATAGCTTTTATTCCAATTTGTGAACATTCAGTGCTGCCGGCATTATGACAGACTTTAGGTGAGAAGCTCTTCGGCGTCTTGTAGAACTCCGTACCAGTGGTAGCCAGCCTGAGTCTGTGGTGTCATTTACCATCTTCAGTTTCCAGTTGTCCCCAAAATACCTGACCAGCAGATGGGTGTTTCACTGTAAGTTCTCTCTCCGCCCTTTATGCAAATTTCTCACTTCACAGGATTGCTAATAATGTAGCTTCATGTCACAAAAATGGGCCATCATAATTCCGAAAAAGAGCACACTTATTTTCTCCATTTCATGTAGACATCAAGTGAATCATAAAATGAAATATAGGTGGAAAACTCCCAGTGCCATTTTGTCAGTGTTTGTTAATATTATTTACTTATCTATTTTGAGGGATAGTAATTCCCCATGTTTATTCAGTGCTGACCTCTTTCACAACAAACATCCCAGTTTAACTGTGGGATGCTCTGGGAGGTGTTTGCAACTACGAAGTCTCTGCACTGCTGCAGCCTTGTCATGGGCACACTCATCCCAGAAGCCAGCACCTAGTGATATGCAAGCCTCTAACTTGCCTTGCAGCTAGGCAGGAGGCATGTGCATCCTGAATTCTTAAAACCCATTTGGATGGTTGGTGCCCCAAGATATTGCCCAACACCACACTTCAACTGGTTTCATTGTCACTAGGAAACATTGGTAGTATGCCTTGTATGCTGGCTTCACTTAAGTCTCTTTGTCTGACACATGTTTAAAGGTAAAAATATAATCTTGCTTTAATAAAGTGCAAGAATTAATTTGCAAAGTTTCACGCAAGGTGTATGAAGTTGAAATTAAGGTTGCAGTAAAATCCAGCCTTATGCTATACTTCATCTTGAATTGTTTTCATAATTGGCTATTAGGATTCTTAGTGGTAGAACAACCTGACAGCAAACCGCTACTCTGAGAACTGAATCTTAACATTTGATCAGAAAGAAATTCCTTTTTCTTTATAAATTATTTTAAAAGATGGTTAAGGTGGTTGAAGTAATGTATCTTATATGTAGCTATACATTGTGTTTTTCTGCTCTTCAACATACAGTTATTTCTGTATCTTGAGTTATTCAGAGAGACTGCACATAGCTCATCAGGACCCATAAGTTTATTACTCAAAGCACTTCATCAAAACTACTCCCAGTGTATTGATATGTGGCTTCATGGAATCACATCTGAACAATAACTGTCCTGTTCAACTAGCCAGTGTACAAATAATTTTGCTTAAGCCATCAATGAGAAATCAGGTAACAACTTCTGAGTTCCTGAGTTATCAGTAATGTGCAAGTTGTCTTTCAATATATGGAGGAGCATGGTTTATAACTTCTCTGAAGCACAGTACTTGATAACAGGTATCAAATCCTACCAAGTAATAGTTCTAGAACCAGTATTTACATTTTCAGATACTTTTTTGATGGTATATGCTTAAAATGAGTATGAAAGTTTTGAACTGATAGGTTACTAAACATTTTGATCATTTTGTGCTGAATATTTAAGAATGATTTCCTTTTTACTCAATATGAGATATGCTAGTACAAAAAAAAAAGTGATGAAGCTATACAACCCACACCAAAGCTGGGTGATTTTGAATAAAGTATCTGGCAGCGATAATGGTCTGAACTTGAAGGGGGGGGGACGGCTGCTTCCCCTAGCTAGTAATTCAGACAGTTATTTCTGTCACAGCTAGCAGAATGGCAATATAATTTTCAGTGAAACTGTTGTAATTCAAACAAGTCTGTATGCATTGAAGAATTCAAGAAGAAAAATGCATATCTGTTTTTGACATAAGGTCAAAAGATGGCAAAAACAAGAAGAGAGAGGAATACTTCAGAAAATGGAAGATGTTCTAGAAAATGTAATGAGCTGAGATGGTTTTAGTTATCCCACTTAATGTAAGCACTACCTGCCACGTTAAAAGAAATATGTAGTGCATTTTCCTAAAAACTGTAATACATGATTTGCAGTAAAGAAGCCTCTCTTTCTGAGATTGTGTAGCTACATTTCTTTAAGAGTTCTGTTCAAAAAATACTTTAAAACTATTTTTCAGTATCGTTCTGTATGCGTCTCTTTTACTAACAAGCAGTTAGGCTGGTAACTAGCAGCTAGCATAGTTTTTTTTTTTTTAAGTTTGCATTCCTGATGCTGCCTCTGTTAAAGAACTATTTTGGGCAACTGGACTGAATTTAATGAATATGTTGTCTTTTTGCTGTTTTTCCCATTACCTTTGCATCTCTCCCTTCTTCAACACAGCAACTGTGGCATTTTTCTTATTTATTACGTTGTTTGGGGAGAGTTCACTCCTGTAAATTCTAGTCTCTCTCCTCTCTTGTGTGGTCTGCATATTGCACAAAGAGCCAGGTCAGGCTTTATTTTTATCTGGCTTTCTGAACTAGTTCACTCATCTCTTCTTGATTTATCCTCAAAATGGCAGTGTTCTTTTCCCACCTATCCCAAATAGATTTGTGAATACTTAATTGCCTTGACCTAATATATAGCAGCCCTTTGAGAAGTATGCTACATAAAGCTGTAAGTTTTATAGTCTACAGTAAAATAACAATAATAATAAAATCAGTTTTTTCTTTTAAAAATTCATTGGAACTCCAGTAAGTAAAATTCAGCGCCATGAGCAGCTGAGCCTTCTGGCCAAGATAAATACCAGAAAACCAAGTGTAATTCATCAGATCATCTGTAGGCATATAAATGTGAGTTGACTTTCGAGAGGATCAGCTACATTGAAGCATGAGTGTTCCTCATGGCGATGAACTCTTCATGATGGCAAAGGAGAGGACTTATACCTATAAGTATTTTTCTGATTACCCATAAAATCCTTATTATTGGTCAGAAAAGCATGAGAGAAGAAAGAGAGTGGACCATGCTTACTGGGAGATCAGTGTATGGGTTGATTTGGTGGTGTGTTTTTTTTGTGTGTGTGTGTGGTGTGTTGTTTTTTTGATTTATTATTAAAAAAAAATAATATATATTTTTTTTAATTTTATGGAGCCCTCCATTCAATTAGAGGAATGCATGAAGTTAGCCTGACTTAAAAACCTTCATATAATTGTGATAGTTAGCATTGCCATTACACATGTGATTAGAAGGCCACTGACATCAAGCTCACTCTTATTTTTCAGGCATCTTTGTTAGAGGCCAGTTGGGAAATCTGATATTTTTTTTTTTTAACGCTGCAGTGGTTGGTACCTGTATTAGTCTGGCAAAATTACTTTTCCATGTGGCTGGTTAGCACAGCAAACTGTTAATGGTTTCTCTCTGTCTCTTCCTTTATTTCTTTGACGATGGTAATATAGGTACATTATGTGCATAGTGAATTTTAAGCAGTGCTTGAGTGTGAAAGATTTTGGAACTAAAACAGTTGGGGACAGGAGCACACGTTACTGTTCCATTGCAAGTGTTCTTGGAATAGCTGTCAAGGACAACGCACAGCTCCTTCTGGTGTCTGGCTTCTGTGGGGAAGATTTAATTTCAAGCATTTAAGAGCATGCTGCTTTAGTGAACAGTTCGGTATTTTACTGATGGCATTATCATTTGGTATGCATAAGTGGGATGTTTTAAGTGGGATCACTGTTAAGTTTCCTTGCTGGCTCATGACCGGTTGTTGCTAAGAGATGTTCACACGTATTTGCTGTGTGAGGGAGTTCATCTCTGTTATGTAGATTTTGATAGCAAGATCCAGAAAATATGAATATGCTAATGATTGAGCGGTACAGAGTGGGGAAAAAGCATGAAGCTAAATGCTCTAGTTTGTTGTTTTTTTTTTTTTTTAACAGATTCTGTAATAATTTTGTGTTGTAATTGCAGCCATTTTCTCAAATGTTTCTTTGGTCTTCTGAAGCAGAGCTTTCCAAGCAATGGGTGAGGTGATGGCACACAAACCAGAAATCATGGCTGCGTGAGAAGATGGCATGCAAAACAGCTGATGGTGTGAGCCTCTAGCACCAGTGTGAACCGGGCCCTTACAAGTGATAGTTCCAGGAATGGTTAATACCTACATGTTTTGGTAGAAATTGTTGAATAGTTGCAGTGAGGGTAAGATTTATCTTACATAGGGCACAATGTTTATCAGTGTTAAAATCCATCTGAACCCCCACTACTTCAGTGAGCATTGCCTGTTGATTTCCATATTACTATGTTTCTTATCAGTGGGTAGCACTGGATGGTGCTATCTAACTAGAGAAAAATTAAGAATTACTGGAAAAGAAGAATACAGCTTAGAAAATGTGGAATTTTAATGGTGTTTGAAAGGGGGAGTGGATAAATAAAATGGTGATATCCTTCTTTCCATGTTTTCCACCTAGGGGAAAAAAAGGTCAAGTTGTGATGGCATTTTAAAAGGATAAAATTTGTTTACATTTGTAACTGCAGACTCTATGCAGTGAACGTCATGCTGTTGACGTGATTTTCAACAGGGATTTCTGTATCCCTACAAACATTATATTTTTCTGTGTTCCTCAATTCAAAGATGAGCATTAGATGCTTTTAGGCTGCTTTAACACCTTAGATAATTTTTCATTTCTCTTACTTTCCTCATCGCATAAAATAAAACACTCTCCTGACCACAAAAACAAGAGCAAAGTTTGGAAGTGAAAAACAAGGGTGCATGATAATAGGTAGAAATACTAAGACAAAAGCCCTTTCAGGGCTTTTTCTGTGTATTAGCCTTTTCCTGAACAGCATGTGCCTTGGACCCGTATTTTATCGGTAACTTCAGATCTCCTGGAAAAATATACTGAGTTCTATCATATAAACAAAACAAAAAGTGTTTTGTTTAATAGATTTTTAAGAGAAGCTTAAGGCATAATAAAGCATCCTTCTCTTTCACAAAACTGGTTTTAAAAATAAAACAAAATTGTAACGGTAGCTATGTGAAAGAAATCAACAGATATGTACATATTTGATGTATGTACATCCTACGTAGATATTTTATACTCACTTGATATATTATTAAAGATAATTTGTCTTATTTCTAAAGCTAAAAAAAAAAAAAAGAACTGAAATTGAGGGAAATTTTAGCATTGTTAGCATTGGGACTTACAGAATTATCATATTCAATTGAATTTTTTCCAATAGTTGAAATCTGTGTGGCTTTACCTAACAGAGACCCAAACTAACTGGATTTTTCTTTTTTTTTTGAGGGGTTGGAGGTGGGAAGCTCTGCTATGTGGAAAATGTTAAACTTCAGACTGCCCTAAGCTTTGTTGTGTGAACAGCCATTATTGTGGGACTGAACCTTCAGCAAAGAGTGAGAAGTGACTCTGCAGCTAGGACTAAACAAACCTTCCAAGCATCCTCTGTAGTTTTGTATGGCAGTTAAGAAATAGGAATTACTATTTATATAATTCTGACATCTGGAGGGTAATATTTAGGTCCTGCTAGACTAAAGATACGAATCCTGCTACATCAAAATTGTGGTAGCAATTAACTTCATATTCTTGCACCAGGAGGAAGAAAAAAATAGGTATGTGAGGTATTAAAGTAGAAACAGCTAATTGCTTAATTCTCTTGTGATATCCTTGAGGCTCTCCCAAAATAAAAAAGGCGGAATGTAAGTCATTGTGCATTGTGACTTTACATCACGTGAACATCCTTACAAAGAAACCTATTTCCCTGTTGTGTTAAAATTTTCATCTGAGGACATATTACTTAGCCATTTCTGTCTTCAAAGGATCATATAAATGGAGAATTTATGCTTGCTCACCAAGGATTTATTCTCTCTCATTCAACCATGTCAATCTGTCAAAAAACCAAAAAAAGCTGGAAAATACTGTCTTGACTTCTAAGAGGCAGAAGTTCACTAAAAGACGTTGTGTCAGACTGATGTGGAACTCAGAAATTCTTGATGTGTGGTCATGTGTTCATCTCTCTCTTCCACTTCAATAGAGAAAATTATGTAGAAAAGCATTATTTATATTTTATTCTCCATGAATAAAAGAATTTTCAGACTGTTGCAAAGCTGCAATGTTGTTCTTCACCAAAGCCTAAACTGACATGAACTGTCATTAGGATTTAGATCATGTTCTTCCATCTGTGACTGACATTCTAATTAGTGGTTCCAAAACAAAGGCAAATTGCATGTAGAATTTATAGTTTAATCATCACTAGAAAGCAGTGGAAGGAGTATTTAAGTGCTGAAAAAGTAAGGTAGTCTGCTTGAGGCAAAAATATAATTCTAATTTTGTCCAGAATGCTATTCAACACTTCTCAGCCTTCGATCTGTCTTGTCATATCTTAGGATTCCTGTAAATTGTTCATGTGGTGTGTTGATATGTACAGGCTGCCACCTTCAAGTTTTTGTATTAATACAGACAAAAATACTTTACCAGGATACTTTACAGAACTGCAAAAACTCAGTGCTCTTAATCTCTGACTGCCAAGTTTTGTAACCCATTGAGTAAATAAAAGTGGCTTTCTTACTGAATAGCAGGAAGGCTCCACTGTCATTTTGTCATATTAGGAATGCCTCTGTGTTAACACATTCCTGTTTTTACTGTTTTCTGGAAGTTGAGGGCATCGTAAAGTACAGCAGCCATGCTCCTGTTGCAGTGTGAGCTGATCTGCTGCAGTTGAGCAGCTCTTGTTTGGATTTTTATTATAAATGAATGAAGAAAGCACAGTGAGTTAAAGATAATTGATGAAAAAAATAATTAAGGAAGATTATGATGCAAAGCGAAGAGTGAATTTTGGAACTTTGCTCCATCTTGTATGCTATATCCATAGGCAAACCTACTGTAATAATATCTAACAATTATTAACCATTTTTCCTTCTCTAACATTGAATGTCTTGCAAACGCATGCTTGATTTAGTAAGAGAAAGAGGTCTTAAATAGCTATTAGTATGAAAGCTGTCAGTGTGATTTCTGAGTTTATTAGAGGATATTTGGGGTTGATCTGTACAATAATGCTGGCCATAAAAACCATCCTGGAGAATGAGTTTGTTGTCCTTCAGCTGCCTTTTATTTCGGAGACATCTGTCACATGCAGGACATCAAAAATAACCTAGCGGTTAATAGCTGTCTCAAAATAACAGCCAGCAAAGTATTTAGAAAAAAGGAAATGAGAACTAAAATTACATTTCTGAAAAGGGTCATTTAATTACTGATTTATTTTAACTGCTGTAATGATTTCTGCTTGGGTGCTTAAATTTGCTGTGTGTTAACCTATATCTCTTTTAGCCAGAGGCAGTACGTGTAAGACTGAGTGTATGTTTGTCAGAGCTATATCTCACTGTCTGCAGAGAACTATAACCCCATAAGGTGTTGATCATGGTCTAGTGTGCCGTCAGGCATAATTTGTCAGTACGTATCACCTTTTTAAATGGCATTTAGAATATTTCTTATAGACTACTATATATATATATATATATTAATAATTGTATTTCTGCAGATCATGGTAAACTTGATTATTTAGTATGAACAATGTTGTTCTGTGTAATAAGAGAACTGTAAAACAGACATCTGGTTGAAAATCCAGTCTCTGGAGTTTGAATGATGTTTAGTTATACCATGCTTTTCTCTAAAATGTATTTTTTTTTTCTTGAAAATACAAGTAGAAAAGAAATTATTTAGAACTAGTTAAGAAAGGCAATTTACCTGCACCTGATACTTTGCAAGGTTCAGCACCAGTTCCAAGGTTCAGTATTGCTGCAGTTCCTGGTGTAGCTAACAACATTGGAGCCATAGCGGTATTTACATCAGTCCTTTTTTGAAGTGTTTCCTGTGTTGGGGTAAGAGAGGTTAAACTGTAGTTTGAGACAATACAGGAAATCTAACCAGGATTAAAATTTAGTGACCTATTTCTTCACTCTCTAGTTTATTCTCTAGGGCTGAGAGGGCTCTTGTCTTTGCATTTGTCTTGTCTCTGTATAAAACACCTTGAAAAAATATGTATGAATTTCAGTGCAAAGCAAAGGTAGAACATGTATTTATCATTTTTTTTTTCTTATTTTTCCGTTTAGATAATTTAATGTAAATAGTGCTGTTGGGGTGTGTGTGAGACACCAGGTGTTAGTCACAAAGAGAGAACGTGTTAAGGTGCTAACTGGAAAACACTCCTGCCTACTTCTGCTTGTAGCTGAAGGACTGTCAGTGTACTAAATCTCAGGTCATGGGCATGTATAATACTTGACCAAGATCTTAAATTTAACTGGTTACTTTTTGACTATTTAGGTCATTTAACAATTATATGGATTGTGCACTGAGGCACACATTTTTATGCTCTTTGTTAAGGGAACCATTAAACTAATGAGGCAAAGGCAGGAGGATGGAAGTTCAGTCTGAATGCTTCCTTTTGTCAGAAACCAAAAATGTCTTGCAAGCCATGTGGCAGTCACTCTTGTATGCACTGTGAACTCTGGCAACAGATCCTCTTGCATTATTGGTTGTGAGGGCTGAAGACACGAAGTCTTTTGTTAAAACAAAAGCTGGACTTTTCCATGGCATGAGTGATAATGTGATCTTTCTCCCACCTGTAACTTTTTCATTTTGCATCATGTTTGACATACCAGATACTTGGATTGATTAAAAAGAAAGATGTAGCCACTATTGAATGATGGTATCCATTTCTTGTTAAGTGCAAGGCACATAGCCTGCCATGTTCTGCGTCCTACCTTGTCAAGAGAAAATTTAATAGTGTTATCCAAGGCCACTTATACCTGTTGGGTTACTGTCTGCTTGCTAATTCATTCAAACTAATAGTTGATATAGTGTTCCAAGTGATATCTAGATTCCTCTTCAGTTTGAAAGTATTTGAGAGTAAGATTTATTGCAGTTATTTCTTATGAATGCTGTTTACCAGTTATTTGCTATGGAAACTAATGGAATGTTAATATGTGACTTAAGAAATTGCTTGCTGCTGTCATAAGGTGTAATTAACTGGCAGAATGGGGCAAGGTAAGACAAACAAACCTGCTTGCCAATGGGAAGTCAAAGTAATTCTCAGTGCCCCAGGATGCCCTGCACTTCAGTCTTCCAAGGTTCTGTTCCTGTTTAAATGACCTATTAGTTGTGAAAGGTGATTGACTTAGTACTAAAGGGAACGGCTTCTGTTTGACTGAAAAATGTATGTTGCAAAGAGAAATGCAGCATAATCTCTCCTTTGTGAGAAGATGTGGCTGTGGATGTCCAGCCGTACTGCAGATATCTCCTGAGACTCTATGAAGTTCATTACATTTCTGCATTCCTCTGGTTCTTGGCCTTTCCACTGAGGTTTGCAGCAAAAGTTAGTATTGTTCTCTGTGGCCTAGGCTGATTAGCTATGGAGATTTATTAAATATCACAAGCTACTAAATAGGCAACAGGTGATGCTAATTGGATTCACACTGGACTGAAAGGTTACGGTCTCTACCAGTTTGTGGCATGTCCTTCAAATGACTCTTGTGTTCAGTCTGTGGAAGATACAGAAAAACATGTATCTAAATGTAAAAATAGTCAAATACAGAAGTTACTGTATTTCTTTTCCCTTCACTTAAAATCCTAACTATTGTCTAAATCCATAGGTTTTTGATGAGGTTTCTGTTTCAAGTCACCAGTTTTGGAAGCTTCATCCGCTTTTCTACTGTACAGGGATTTTGGGCAAAGGAGACATAATCATTCTTAACTTTTAAAACTAGAAATACTTTGAGGAAATAAGTAGTAGGGAGATCAGCTGAGAAATCTTCAAAACATATTTACTTTAATCGTATTTCCTGGGTTTTGATGCACTTGTATTTCAGCGCGCTCTAGTTTTAAGACCCGAAGATTAGTGTTGAGGTTATGGAGTTTTGTCATACAGTATGATTTCCTCTTTCTGAATTTATTTTATCTGAAGCAGTAAAATTATTCTGTTTGTAGCTGTATAATTTAAAGTTTTAAGTGTGTTATTGATATGTAGTAGTTTGAGGGATTATTCAATACCCCTTATGTTGCTTTGATGTTTCTGTCAAGGGATCAAAGACAGCTAAGTTACAGAAAAATTCTTATAATTGTACTGTCTGTTCAGAGCCATGTATTTTGGTCTTACAGTTATTTTAATGTCTTTAAAAGGAATTTAAGATGTTTCTATTCCTGACTTTTAACTTGCACAATCTGCACAGGGGAAAATAAGATAACTTCTCTGACTTGAAAATAAATCTCTGCAAAAGCACAAAATGGTGCAGACATAATGGTAACAGTGCCCATTAATACATGCTCTGATTTAAATAGTTCTAATCCTGAACAGAGTTGCAGTAGATTAACAAAGGCTGCTGTAACACAATAGATTCATGACGAAAATATTTTAGCTGTTTGTGATTTGGCTTCTCAGTCTTACAATTTTTAAACACTTTCCAATAGTTCAGTTGGTATAAAATGCTATGCAGAACAACAGCATCTTTACTATGGCATGCTGGTAGAGGTTTTCCAAAGATAAGAATTTACGTTTTTAAATGGTGCCTCTGTGAAGTGTGGATACATACTTAGTTGTACTTAAGTCAATCACCTTAAAATATTAAAAAAATTAATCTAAATGATGGAAGCTTCTGACTTAATTAAAAGAATGACAATTATGCACAATTTTACAGAGATTTTGTTTGAGTATACCTAAGAAAATTTTGAGTTTTGTGATATTTTTCTCAAAGATATGATTTGACTTGGCAAGAAATCCACTAAAATATAAGGTCAAAACACATTAATTATTGAATGTGGTAAACCTGGATGAGTTTTGATTGTGGCAAAGCCAAATAGACTTAGAAGAAGAAGAAGAAAAAGTGAAAGGGTAGTGTGGATGCTTGAATTATTACCTGCTTAGTAGTAATGGAAAGCATTTTAATGGAAATGTGTTTGTAATCTCAATCAGTTTTTATATATGTAGCTCACAGCTGAATATATGAATGGCATGTGTTCATTCTGTAATGAATCCTAGGAGAGTGATACAATGAACAGGTAAAGTTGCTGTTGACAGGATAGGTTTCACACCTCTATTTCTAGTATTTATAAATGCTAGCAGAAACTTTTCAGAGAGTGTGTAAATATTCTCTTGTCCCTGCAGTTGAAAGAAACCTTGTTTACTTTGAATAAACTGGTAAATACCTGACAGAGCATAGGTGCATTCTCCTTTCATCCCATCATGCATGATTTTCAGAACATAAACTAGGCTTTAATCAGAACCAGGTGTTGTCTATCTTATCCTGTTTCCCCATTCTCCAAAAAGAGCTATACTTTTAACTTCAATTAGCTAATGTAAACCAAGCAGTATGTAGATTTTTGTGTGTACAGAAATCTATGAAATAGTTTTATATCCAGGCTGAGAGCTGGAAGCTGATTTGATAGCTCAGACCTTACAGACAGGTAGTCACTAAGAAGCCGATGCAGAAGCCGGAACTGCTAATGAAACGTTTCCTTTGGTTAGAAAAGGTGGTGAGGCTGGAGGCCACAGTGGACAAATGCTTCCTGGTTCACTAAGTGGACTTCTACCAGGTCCTTAATGCAGAGCTCCCCCATGTGACAAACAAACCCCAACAACAGCCCTTTCCGGGGGCAGATTTCCAGCAGTTACCTGGAAGAAGAGAGTAGAGAAGCCTTTGTCTACACTGTCCTAATCACTTATATGTAAGCCAGAAACTGCTTGTCTCCAGTAGAACTTTATCATGTTAACATCAGTTAGGGGATTATAAATAGTTCCCTTCTTTTATAGCGAAGTCTTTTGCCCAGAAAGCTTAGAAGATCTGCCCATGCCTAATATCAAGGCAGATTCTTACTTACTACTCAGTTTGCCACTGGGTTGCTTGGGAGGAATAGCATCTGAATAACATGCCCCAAATTACTTGAAGAATCATCAAGTGTAGCGGTTTCCAAACTTCTTTGATTTGTGCATTCCTATCAGTAAAACAAACGAATGAACAAACAAAAACTTAGCATATATCCCCACATATGCTTATTTATTTATAAATTATATACATGTACTACTGAAGTTCTAATGTTTTCCATGTGCACCCCAATTCATTGTCTTGTACACCCCACTTAGGAGACCACTGAGCTATAGTACTACTATTAGATCTCCAGCTTTTCTTCAGGTAAGTTCTTGAAAGACATGTTTATCACACTTAATGTGTGAATGACCAGAGAAACAGGTGGGTTTGAATTAGTTTTGGAAGAGTTTTTTGAATAGTTTTTCAGCTCTGATTTTTCCATAATATTAAGGTTAATCAATTTTATGGCTAGGAGTTGGGTTTATGCCTGGACATAACTGAAAATGAATTGATGTCTGTGTGCACTGCCACAGGTCATAACCTGACTAGGAAGCAGGGAATCAAAACTAGAAGGGAAAGTAATATAGCAATTATAAAGAAACTCAAATTCCTTTTAGCAGTTCACATATCTTCTAATTTATTTGGACATATCTATTAAAATAATTTATATTAAGTGATTTAAAAAAGGGTAGTATAAATGTCTGATTATAGTGACATGGGATTGTACATAGTTTTTGCTCTTAGCACTCTTGTAGATATATCACCAATTTTCCTTGATTCTATTTGATGCTTTTTTAAATTATTATAGTAATTGAATGATAATAGTTCAGACTGCATCCTTTAAGCTAAAGGAGACAGCAGAAATTTGAGCAGAATATATCACAGATCAGCACTTTTTAGTGTTATACATAGCCTAAGACAATGAAAACAAAAACAAAAAAAAAAACCTGTTTATGAACTGAATATTTCCCCCATATTCCACTGGGCTACAATTCTTGGAGTTTTATAAACCCAGTGCTGTTGCAGAAACTGAATTGAAGATATATATCAAAACTAGACATTTGTTGTATGTGCTAAGATCTTGGTATGAAGCATTACTCAGATGCAGTTTTTTCCAGTCATCCATACTTACTTATTTGTTGGTCAAAACAGACTGGCACTGTTCAGGGCTTTCAGAAACAGGGTAGCGTAGTGTGGCCCAGATTCACCCAGCCTAAATACCACCTAATTCCACCTAAATCCTTTTGTCTAATGTTTCCTACTGGCCTTTGGAAGCCCAGAGCCAACCAATAAGAACCAACAGGCAGGGGGCCTATTGTGGGATTATATGAGATTAAAACTGTAAATCTGAGCCATCTCTCTGCTCTGTGTGTGGTGGTGGGTTTTTTTTCCTGGATGTACCAAACAGTGTCAGCCTTATCTGACACTGATACACAGACCACAGACAGTACTGCCCCAGTGAAAACACTACCCAGTCTTACAGCATCATTTCAACCGACATTTCAAGGCTTAACTGCTCCATGAGCACCTGAGGAGGTTTTTCTGCTTTATGCGGAAGGGGTCTAAAATCACTTCCCTACTTTGATACAAGTTTACTGATGTGAGGTGGTTGGGGTGGAAGCATGGTTTTTTACTTGTGTCTGAACATAGTGCTATGTTTTACTTAAAAAGGTTTTTCCTTAGTCTTTTAAAAGGCATCTTTTGTCTGTCTTTTAAGTAGGTCAGCAGCCTAGTGGTTCCTAACTGGCCAAATCACAGGATACATCAATTTAAAATCTGTCAAGTTTGGAATATGGAAAAATATCTCTTAAACTTAGGTCAGGTTCAAAAGGGGAATTAATTCTGCTATATGTAAATATTGCCTTTTTGAAAAGTTGCCCAAAAATGTTTATAGATGAAATATGTATATATGCATAATAAAAGACAGACTGAATATTTTGTGAGAGCACTTGTTTCATGTGTCGTATTTTGCTGGTGATACTGAGGAACTAGCTGTGCCAAAGTTACTTTCTAGTTGTCTATAGTAGTGGTTTTATTTCTACAGAACATAGTCTATCTATATTGTGCCAGTATGGCAGTGTATTGAAGACTAGCATGGTATATCTGTACTGCGTTGGGAAGCCTGGCACGTTCTCCTAATAGTTCACAGATCCAGACACATAAAATTGTTAAATTCTTTAGCTGTATTATGGACTAAAGAAAATAGAAGAAACAGTTGCCAGTTTAGTGAGACTATGAGGAGACTACTTTTTAAGCCAATGAAATACTATTTTTCTTCCTATTAATTACTAAAATGAATCTAGAAATGTATGAACTGGAGATGTAAGTGGATCCTCTCACTGGCTTCTTGATAAATCGAGACAGAATGAAAAAATGATTGTGTTAATGTGACAAATTAATAAAGGAATCAGCAGCTACTGCATATTCTACTGTATATTCTGACAAGAATTTCTGGAGAAATAGAGAGGGAGCACCATCTGGGGGAGGGGGCCGTGTTTGAAGACCTGATTGGACAAATTCCAAAGCAATCTGTTTTCAATTTGGTACTTTCCATGTTTTCAGCAGTAGCTTGGACGAGGTGACCTTCTGAGGTCCCTGCCAGCCTGAATGATTCTATGAAAGATTTTGGAGGAGTTTGGATTTAAAAGTTGATTTTGATGCATCACTAACACAGTTTTCAATTTGAGCAAAAATGAAATGTAAATCTCTGCTGACTACATGAATTAAAAAAAAAAAAAAAGTGCTTTTTGAGCACTTGGGCAAATTAATTAGATAAATGCTGAATGAAGACTAGTGAAACTGGAAGCTCATCAGACGAAATCAGACACACTTACCTCTGTTTCCTCTTCCTGCTGCCACATAAGAAGTCTATTTTGGGAGCAGCTGCAACAAATACCATTTTAAAGAAAAAGAAATTTATCTGAGTAGGGAAAGTATTTGCATTTTATTTATGTTTTTTAATCAATGTACGTTCCATGAATAGACTTTCCTTTTTTGATGCCATATTAACTTATTTGTAATAAATTAAAGCAGAGTTGGTTTTGTAGTAGAGATTTGGTTGATAGGTTTACTGGGAGTCATGAACCTTGTAGCAGGATCCCTTAGTTCCAGTGCAGTTGGTGTGACCATTGGTGTCTCAGGAGCAAAGAATGCAGGATTTTTCAGAAAATAAATAGCTGAAACAGTAACAGAAACATTTAGAAGCTTGTTTTGTGGAGAAAGTTCAGAAAAAAACAAGATAGTTTTCCGAAATATTTCACCTTGGTGGAATAATCATTTCACGAAAAAATGTGTGACCAAAAACGTTCGTTAAAAAAAGGCTTCTCTTGATTTTCTGGCACTATTTTTTCGTAGGATTCTAGGTAAGATAACAGTATTTTTCATCTGGAATATATGAGGAATTTTGAGGGATAGACCCTCAAAATTAAATCTGGATATATTGTTAAGAAAGTTTGGTTCCTGGATTCCACTGTTTTAATCATAAGAATATATTATGTGCTGATTTACTGCTTTGTAAATATTCATGCTTGACCTGAAGCTGCTTTGTGAATATGCTGATATTCAGTATTTTAAAGTAGCTGATATTTCTTTTTCTCCAGTGCCTAGGCCCTTCAGTCTGGCTGATGGCATGGAAAAGGGGATGGCAAAGGAGAAGCAAGTGAAAGGGCTATTATACTGCAGATCATTATGTTATGAAAAATTTAACTATGGCTTGTCAAAAATTTAATTCAGTCTGATGAATGAACTGTGCGAATCTAAAATGAATTCTTTGCTTTGATTAAATAAAATGGAAGGACTTAAGAATTCATTCCAGTACTGTAGAATCAAGTGCTTTTGGATTGTCACAATAACCTCAGAACTCTCAGTCTTGCTGATGGAAGGGTATGGAGGACATGCATGTTCTTCTCTTTCTTAGATCAGATCCATCTAAATTAGAACTGAAAGGCTGTCAGTAGAGATCATTGTTACTATTATCATTTTCAGTCTGGTATTCAAAAAGCAATATGGAAAAAGTTTAAATGACATTACTTGGGGAAGGGGGTATTACATACAATTAAATACTTTAATTTTAGAGTATATGTTTTTGAATTATTAAATACTTTAAAATTCAAGGACTCATGATGCAATTGTTTCTTATACTGCTGAGTGTGTATTTACTATTACGTTAGCAGACTGCTGATTTAAGTGGAGTTACTTTCATGACAGTGGTGCACTAATAGCTGTATCAGATGCATAGTGAAACCTTTAAAGCTTAACAGCACCATGGAAAGATAAAGCTGATTATATGTGCACTTTAAAAGGATAATTGCTTTATAATGAATGTAAACAGTTGAATATAAATATTTTGAAAGTGTCATGTTGAATGATTTCACCGCTAATTTCGATCTAGCAGATACACATTCAAAGAATATATAACCTATAATATATTTTTGGTATAACTTGTGTGGAATGATTTGGTGCAGTCCCTTGAGTTCTTCATATATGAATTTCCACATTGAAGCTAGCAGAACTGTGGTTCTCCATATTCTTTGCATTCTGCACAAAAAGTCACTAGAATGAGATGAAGCAGAAATTATTTTCTCTCTCTCACTCATTCTATATGTATTTTTCATAGGCTAAGATGCATTTTAAAACTGCAGGGAGCTAAACCTAGATTACCCACAGGCTTATTAGAGAACTGTTCTGGAGATAATATGAAGCAAGTAGACTAAAAGTTAGTACTGGCTTTTTGGTATTTACATAAAAGGAAAAAAGACTTATCATGTTGTCTGGCATGTTTTATCATTATCACTATGAATTTAGCTATATCACAGAAAGGACAAGAAGTGAATGTGTAAGAGATCAAGCCTAAGGTAACATGCACAATTGTTTTTAAAAGAGATAGCAGATGATAGTCATTAGTAATTAAAATAAATTATGTTGTGTTTGTTTGTGTGGTTTTTTTTTGTTTGTTGCTGTTTTTTTTTATGAAGATCACAAAGAAAAGTAGAATAAAACCTCTGCAGTCCTAGGGGTATTGCCATCTATTTTTCCTATTTTTCTGTTTCAAAAATGAGAATTTCTGTGTTCCTGTTGCTTCTAATGAAAGAAAAAGGAAGGAAAGAGTTTTCATCACACTACATGGTCTTACCATGCTCAACTGCAAAGCAGCCTCTTGAATTTTCAGTGGCCCAGGGTGCTGGTCCCCTTAGGAGGATGATGATGTCTAATAATTGCCAAATTACTAAGCACGGTGGTACAGTCCAATTGATACTAACAAATTTGTTTTTCTAGATTATCCCATTGAGTTCTGCTACCAGCAGAACTCTATTTTGTTGTCCATGGTAGCAAATGAGTTTCCCAGTTTGCTGCAGGGAACCTTGACGTAATAATCTCTGGATTGTTAATATGTTACTGTGCTCAGGTGACAAAACTAATTTCATCACTAAATCACTGTAGATAACAATAATGCTGGGGCAGAAGAAAAATGTACATCAGGACTTGGAGAGGGATGACAATTGGGGCTTAACACAAGCAAAGCTTACTCTCCTGGGAAACAGCAATTTCTGGGGAATGAAATGGGATCAAAAAGGTGAATCAAATGGTCTTCAGTGGTCTGGAGGCATGGGGTTTAGGGTGATGGAGCAGGCGAGCATTGGAAATCTAATGAGAAAAAGCCTCTACTCGATGAGAAGCACTGATAACAACAGTGAATTAAAAAATACCAGTCAACTTACTGTTTCTTGAATTCATATTATAATGTAGTTTTTTATATATTGCTGTACCTTTTGACATGTAATTAAGCGGATGATTAAAACTTAAAAAAAAAAATATTTCTATGCATTGACGTAATTACAGTATATGTGTATAATCTATCAGGTCTGAGTGACATAAATAGGCTTTTCTCCTGAATGTTACTGGCAATAAACTCTTAGTATACCTTCAGTACCTTTGATCTAGTTTCAAGACATCTTTCTGTATCATAGGAAGTGGATTTATCCTTGAAGGCTAATCTGATGAGCAATCTGCATGGCAAGAGAAGGATTTTGTACTAATGCAATATTTTTGTTTAGAAGGAGCAGGTCCAAACTACTTGTTTCACAGTCCAACTTTGGGATGCTTGTTATTTGGTCTTGACCTGCCACTCTGAACAAAAATGCTGCTACATTTGGTGATTCAAATATATTATGTGGAAAAAATTTAGGTAGTTTTCTTATGCTTTTGTTTGTTTGTTTGTTCCTATAACCCTCAAGGTTCCTATAACCCTTAAAGGTGAAACCTTTAAAACTCCGTGCTTCCTACATACATCATTGTGGAGGTTTCAGCCATAATATGCTGGTCTGGACACTTGGACAGCCCATAGTATTGAAAATTTCTCAGAGGTGAGAAATTCCTTATGTTTTTAGCAACATTTAAATATAGGAAAAATACAACCAGGAGAACCTAGTAGGGTGTGGTGCATACTGGATGTAACTTCTGTTAAAAATGAACAGTCAAATCCAAAGTCGAAGAATTTAAAAAGGTGGTATTTGTATAAGAAAACATTACATAAATACTACAGATCAAGTGCCATTTGACAGCTACTTGGGTAGTTTGTTGAATGTATCATGCTTTGGAATCTACATGTGTCCATGTACACAGAAGTTATTTGAATTCTGATCTTAGCAGAGTAATTCCAGTTATGTCCCTTGCCAGAGACAAATTACTCTTCATGAGATGAGTTATTGTGCTTGCCAGAAGCTCACTTCCCCTCATACCTAAAGACATAATTTCAGACTTCTAATCTAAATTGAATCCTTAATAGCTTGTCACACTTGCTATAAATATATCTCCTTAAAGGCCAACTAATATAATTATTTTAATTAGGAAATAGTTTTAGTATGATTGCACTGCCTTGTTCTATTAATTGCTCATCACCGGCAGAACTGACTCAATTTTTCCATAGTCCTTAATATTATCACTTTTCTGCTTTTCTCTTCTGTCTCCATCTACATCAGCTACCTTCTCAGAAGTTACAGGCAAATGGAAGTGGTGAAACTTCTTGCCATGTTAGCTGGTTAGCTGCATAGTGGGGTTTGTTTGTTTGGTTGTTTTGTTTGTTTGTTTTGGTGTTTTTATTTTGTTTTGGTTTTGTTTTGTGTGTGTTTTAGAAGTGGCAGTAGTGTAGATGTTATAGACTGAGGAGCAATATTAGTTATTTCTGTGTTTTTCTGTGCTTAACAGCTACACCATCGGTGTTCATCCTTGTTATAACATATGTACTTCAGGAAAAGGACTGTATCAGAATCTGTATCTACACAGAGGATTTATCCTGACTTGTGTACATAAAACAACATATTTGTGGTGGGAGATTGGGGTGCAAAATGGACCAAAAGTAAATTGCCTCTTGTGGATGTACATGGCAGTTGATACTGTAAATTCTTTTCATCTGAGTTTATTAATAAGGCAATTGGCAAGGAAGTAGTGAGCATAAATAAATCAGCATTGTATTTTCTGTCCTGAAGGTCCATATGGGTTGCTGTTTGGTATCTAAAAAGAAAGGGTTTAGTTAATTTCCTGCTTGATTGTGATCCCCTTGATGTTTCTAGAGGCAGTGCTGGTATTGCTGGAATACTTTTCCTCATACTCTGCTTATTTGAATTTATTTTAAATTAAGGTAATTAATGCTAGAAAATTATGCTTTTGGATGGGAAGGGGAGTGGGAGAGAGGCATAGGGCAGGAAGTCAAGGTGACCCAATTCTGGCAATAGAGAATCTGAAAATAACCTTAAGGCTTTTAGAAGGAAAAGTTTAATCAGTTATTATAATGAATGAATGTTATGCTCCAGCACATGTCCTCCAGGGTACTTACAGAGCAGTTTGTGGAGTTCTGTTTGCGTCTCGCATAAGGATGATGCACTTGCTGTGTGTTTTGTTTAAGGCCTATGAAAGAAATTTAAACTCATGAAAAGATGTGGAAATCTTGGGGGGGAGAAAGAGGGGTGTCTATATAAATATGAGCATACACAGAAGGATAGAAAACAATTGGTTCTGGTGTGTATTTGGAAAAAGTTATTGTCGCCAGACCCCTTGTGCTCTGTAGTCTACACAGAGAAGACCTAAAAGAGCTCATTGACTGAACTCTGTGCTCTGGAGCTTTTCCCTCTTGGTGGAACATTGAACAAAATTAGCACAGGAGGATGAAAACTTATTTTCTTGTTCTATTATTAGAAAACAAACCACTAAAGACCTGCACATAGGCATCTTAAAGGATAAGGATGGGAGCTTTACCTGTTTTACCTGCAGGAAACTGAATTTGCTGTTGGTTTAACTCGAAATGGTGTTGGCAATAACGCAGACGTTAAATTCTGTATTTACTAATTTAAGCTAGTTTCTAGAAATCTCACCCTGAATTGCTTAAAATCCTCTGAAAAAGAGGTGAAAATAAATGGAACTCTGGAACAGGAAGTTGGCTCATACTGAGCAACATTTTCCCTGGAAAAATGCTGGCGTCTAGCTATGTAACGTGCATGTTACTGAAACATGGTTAGAGTATTTTCTGCTTGCTTGAGCAGTACATATGTTATAACAAGGATGAACACCGATGGTGTAGCTGTTAAGCACAGAAAAACACAGAAATAACTAATATTGCTCCTCAGTCTATAACATCTACACTACTGCCACTTCTAAAACACACACAAAACAAAACCAAAACAAAATAAAAACACCAAAACAAACAAACAAACACAACAAAAAAACAACCAACCAAACAAACCCCACTATGCGGCTAGCCAGCTAACATGGCAAGAAGTTTCACCACTTCCATTTGCCTGTAACTTCTGAGAAGGTAGCTGATGTAGATGGAGACAGAAGAGAAAAGCAGAAAAGTGATAATATGAAGGACTATGGAAAAATTGAGTCAGTTCTGCCGGTGATGAGCAAGTATTTCCTACTTGCTTGAGCTTACAGAGTGGGCACGCTTCAAAAGTCTATACAGTTTGAGAGAGAATTATGTTTGAAATCGTCCCTGTTGCTTAATACCACTGGAGCAAGAAAGTATTCTTTTTCCCCTAATAATATATGTCTGTTACTTACACAACTTAAGTGGTTATTCCACATTTAGTGTTATTCCATTTTATTTGTTCTTGATAAAACATGAAAGAAAACAAGGTCTAGTAGTCAACAGTACAGTATTGGAAATGGGAGGGAGACCTCTGTGAAAACCTCTGTCGTGTCACAGGCTTCTTGGTTGACATTGGGGAAATCTGTATGGATCAGAGGATCATTTGCAATTGATACTATGATCTTGTCGCAATTTTGTAAATAAACTTTTATGAAAAACTGTAGGTTCATACCAAAATGGAGGCCTTTCTTATTTTCAAGGAAGATAAATAGAACTTATCAGATATTTGGGCTAGTAATTCATAGGGGAAATTTTCCTTCTAATTTGCTCCTATAAATTGTTATCTGATAACAACTCCTTAGAACAAGTTCATTTGCATATACTGTAGTTAACAAGACTGTATGAATGGCATGTGTGCAGGAGAGTTTTTATGTCCCTGGTGTCAAATGTGAACTTGAATAAAGCTCTTCATCTGCTCATAGCGGTAGACTGTCCTTTTGAAATCTTTATTGAAAGACTTTAAGTTTAAAGGAAGATGTTAATTACCACCACTAGACCTCTTGATGTGGATTTATCTTCCTGGGTGTGGTATGTGGTTTTATTTTATTTTATTTTTTTTTTTTTTTTACTTTTTTTTTTTTTTTTCCCACGGGGGCTGGGAGGGAGTATAAAATTTAAGTAGCTGATAAGCCTTATCTATGTTTCTACAAAGTGGTGCTTTATGCTCCCATTCTCTCATTGACAGACAGCTAAAGATAAGATTGACAAGACAGATACTGACTGGCTAGCAGTAAGGATGTTATGATTGCTGTGGTTGTCAGAAGCCAGAACTGAGGAAGGAACCCAATGCTCTCACTGTGACCAAATCTGGACACAGCTAAATTAACTTAAAAAAGGGAACGGGGGAGAGGGACAGTTTGTTTTTTTTTTTTTTTTTTTTTTTTTTTTTTTGGTTCTTGTTGTTGTTTGTTATTTTTTTTTTTTTCTAATGAGCCTGAAAATAATGGAAACATTATAAATAATGTAAGTAGTAAAACGAGTATTTCTGAAATCTGTAAATGCAGAGAAGTTTCTGAAAGCTAGATCTTTACAAGGAGGGCACAAATATTGATTAGTCAATATAAGTTATTTTGCGGTTAATTTAATTTCACATACTACAGAAAGGGGAAAAAAAAATCTTAGGCTTGGCCTAAGACTCAAAAATCACGTTTTCATTTTATTGCTGGTAACCATGTCTTGTGTTTACTAAAATGTACAGGCAATGTTGTGGTTTTTTTTTCTATTTAATAGTCTTAATTTTTTTTTTTTTTTTTCCTGTTAGTACATGGTTTTAACTAAGAGCTCCACAAGGGGGCAAGTCCCATGTTTAAGTGACCCATTACCTAAATAGTTTCATAACCTCTAAGAGAAATAATTTTCTGCATCTCCACTGTGTGGTTGAAGAAGACATAGAGCTGCTTTATGTGATGGTACTATAGGAAGGAACTGCCTTTCTTACAGTGGTGATGGTCACTGTCAGTAGCTGGGCAGCTGGCCAGTGGCCATTCCTGTTCAGGTATTTCTGGGTGTTATCAACACACAACCACTCTGCAGTCCTCCTGGGGACACAGTCAATAACTTTTAATTGCCCTACTCTTTTCTACTGTCTCCTGTTTTTTTTTTTTTTTTTTCCTTCTGCTTTCATACCGTAATGATGACAGTGAGATGAGTTTTGTGAAGGATAATTTTAGGAAGATCAGTGCAGAAGTGAGTCAGTGGCCATTTCTGCTGTGCCAGATCTCCAAAGTGAAGTGGGGACAAAGTATGAGATTATTTTCTTGTTCAGCAAGTCTGTGATTTACCACCGAACCAACACTAAACCAATTGTTTTCCTTTGGTATTAGTAACCTGAAAAAGTACTTAGTAAACCTCCCTTTTGCTTAGGATAATGTGAAACTTTATGTATGAAAAATATGCTATTTTATAACTTCTAAATTAGTATTTCAAGTCAGTTTAATTTCTTTACTCTGATTACTTTTTTGGATCAAGATGCTCACAGCATACAATGTTAATTACATGTTTTCAGTATATATATTACGGTTCTGGCTTGTGAAATACTATGTTAAATGAAAGAATAGCAATTCATTTTTTACAAAGTGGAAGCAATGATTTAGTCACTTCTACATTTTTTAAATGTAGTGAAGTAAAATAAAGCCATAGTGAAATGCTTTGAGTTTTCCCAATGGGAAATTAAAGGAACTTAAGAAAAAGAAATCTAAAACAATTTTACTAAAAACCATCTAATAAGTAACTGGAAGGAATTATTATGTTCATGTACTAAACTGAAGTACTTGTGATTTGTGGTGATATTAAGAGAGCAGAAAGGGTAATGAGAAGGAAGGAAGGCTGGGAAAATAGAGTTGATTTTTAGGGAGGGAAGTCTCTCTGTTTTAGCAATAGCCAAACTAAACTGACTAATAGCATCACTATTTAGTAGTATGATTAGCGTAAACATGCTTAATCTGTGCCGTGTCTTACAACTTGTTTTCTAATCTGGTCACTTTGTGGACAACATAAGAAATCAAGAAACAAAATAACTTATCTATGGACATTTTACTTTCTAAGAGTTTGAGAATCCCGTGTCTTAAAAACACTATTATCCCTTCTGAGAGGTGCAGCTTCTTTTCTTTTCCAGGCTGGTTAAAAAACCTTTCTGCTAGCTTGAGTTTCTCTTCAGTATAGTGATGGTTGGGCTCTTGTTGGGCAAAGTAGTAGTTTCCTATATGCTCAGTTGGAAAAATCCAAATCAGATTTGTCTTTGTTCTCTCTCGAACTCTGGACATCTTCTTCTTATAAAATCAGTGTCTAATGGGACATGGGCCAGTAGATAAGATAAGCTGAACTTGGTGGTTTAAGGTTGCCATTGTGAGGGATTCTTGGCATTTATCCTTCAACACCTTGACATATTTGATATGACTAAACATTTTGAACAAGATTACTTTCATATGTTTTTCAGTTTGGTAATGAAGATGGTTTCTGAACACTAACAGGTAACCTTGGTTCCATTTACTTTGTATGATTGTCCTCCTGCAAGTAAAAAATATCATTTGAGTTTATTTGGAGTTAAGTATCTCTAATCTTTAAGTGCTATTGCCTGAAAATGTTCACTGTTGCTGGAGGATACTTTACCCTTCTGCTGGCCATAAATATCTCAGCATTAAGAACAGATCTGAATGTATATATAGTGGGATTTGGATCTCTCTAGGAAATTGGTTTAGAAACATGAGCTCTTATGAAGTTATTTAGCATTTCAGTTCCTGCATGGAGATGTCATAAAATAAATCTCTTTTTGTATGCAAAGTGGCAGTACTGTGGCAATGTAAATTATGAGTGTAACAGTACTTATTTACAGCAGAATTAATTTCAAAAATTGTTCCATTTAGGGAAACTCAGCAGGGAGCTGAGTTTTGTTCCTCTAGATACTTTATTTTGTCATTCTAGTTTGTAACTTTTATTTCTTCCTTCAACCCTCATAAAATCTACACTGTTGTATACAACCTCTGTGCTTAGTGTTTTGAAAAGTAATTTTAAAAATCAATGTCTAATTGTTTTTTTAATTAGATACTGTAATCTGTGTAAGTAAACGATGCATATCATGCTAACAGTGATAGGACATGATATGAAAACTTGTTAAGCCTACCATTACTGAGAGTTTAATGCCTGCATTTATGCATTTCTGTAGTCATAAATTATCCCTACTATAAATTTAGTTCTAATCAAGTCAGTTGTTCACAGTTACATGTGAATTATGCTGTGAGATCAAGAAGTCAAGACACCTCTTTCCTTGCACGTAATCAACACAATTATTCAAATTAAAACAAACAAAACCACAAAAATACCAATCAGAAACACACAAATAAAAAACCCGTAATAAACAAACAAAAAACCTATCAAAAAATGACCCAAAATAACAAAGCAAGAAACTCTGTATCATTCTACTTTAAATGAGGATCCAAAATCTAGTTCTGTAAAAGTAAACACAAATAGACAAGACACAGCCATGGCATAGACATGTACTTTTAAAGTATCCATAGAGTTATTCCACTCATCACAAAGTAAGGGGTGCTTCCCTGCATTCTGTATTCATCTACACATGCCAGCAAGACAAGAAATGCAAAGAAAAGCTCAAATATGTGTGATCTTGACCACCTTTCCAAGGCATGGAAAAGTCTGGTCCTCATAACCAGTTTGCCCATCTGTTTTTCTGTGGCTGAAGGCAAATTCTTTTTTTCTTTTGAATTAAAAAAACATTGTGTATCTGATAATTTTCTGTCTTGTTTGGTTCAAGAAAAGTCAACTTGTTCTATCGCTTCTGCAGGGAGCTTGCTGTTTTGACTGAAGTTGAATGAATAAAATTCATGCACATTAAATCAGGAAGTCTGTATATTCATCCAGTTGCATTATTGATTCCCAATTAACTTTCTGAAAAAGATCTTGTACTTGAGCTCTGATGAGCAAATGAAGCTACTTGCCAGGGTAGGCAGACAGTATATCACAGAAACAGTCCATCTGTGACTAAGAATTACCTGCAAATAGAATACATGATCTACTTATGAACTAAGGAGCACAAAAAATGGATATAGTCCATAGATATGTCTGCATGGTGTGCTCAATGGAAAGGCAATATTCCATATCCTTTCTTGCTCCTATGCAAGGACAGGAGTTTTGCAATAACATATTCTCATGAAATTCCTGGATTAGGTATTTAGGCTGAGGGGGCAGAGAGGGAAGGAACTTTGAGATTTTGAGTATTTTCCATTCAAGGTCTTACATCAACATCTGAGTCTCTAAAAATTTGCATTTCCCTCATTTGTCTCTACTGGATGTTTGCCACTTTGGATTTGATTCTTCTGAGCTTGCCAGTCATATTACCAGGTGCCTCTAATTGGATTAGATGGTTTCAGTCTTAGCCCTGTTCTGAGGAAGAGTAAATCTGGCTGCCATTTCAGAATATAATGTCTAACTATTTTTGTATTTAGTTAGGATGAAAGTGGTGAGATACCTGCAAAATGGAAGAGGCTTTGATCCTGTCTCCCTTGAAATATTTATATGGAAGAAAAAATGTTTTTTAGGGCTTCTGAATCACAGAAGCCAAGATCTCAGTGGGATGCCAATTAAATCTCTCCTGACTTGCTTTCCTGTTTGCCATTTGCCCTTGTTTATGTGGACAATACAGATTCACATGCTGCTCGGTGAATAAGCACTGTTATTTTATTTATTGTAGAACATATATAATTCATTCTGCAGTTAGAAGTATCAGAGCAAGGTGACCAGAAATTAACTTCTATACAATTTACGATTGCATTGTTCAACCTGCTAATAACAATTTCTCCTGTGCCTTTTAATATGTGAAATTAACCTACAATTTTAGGTTAATGCCCATGCTTAGAAATTCAGCTGTGTATTTCATTTATCACTTTGTAGGCTTGCATGCTACTTCAACATCTTAGAAAGTTCAGTTACATTTCTAGCTATCCAACAGCTATGGCACACATGTATTCTGCCTAAGTGTTGTAGAATTTTCTTCTTTGTGGTATAGGCAAGTGTAAACTTTTCCATTGTGATAATCCTGCAAAAACATAGGGAAGTTTCTTTCTGTATTTTAATTTTTAACATTCTTTAAAAGGCTAGTTTCCACTCTGTCTCTAAGATGACTGTTTCATCTCCATCCCTGTATCACACTGGCAGAGTGTGCCACGGTAGCCAAATGTCTGTTCAGTCTTGCTCTCGCCTTGTTACTTCTGATCACTTAGGCAGCAATCTTTAGATACTTAAGACTTAATCTTTCTTTAATAATTGACTACAAATACAAGTTGGTGGTCTTTAAATTGCAATTCTTTCAATCAATTGATGGTTTTCAACACTTTTCTCTGAAGGTCTTTTCACCCAAGAAAGGTGAAGCATCTGCAACTTAAAATAAAAAGTAGGCTTGCAAATGATCAGCAGTTTTCTAAGGTGCTTGAACTATCTATCTATCTATCTAGATATCTAGATATCTAGATATACAGGTATATGCTTAGCCATTACCATTTCTGGTAAACTGGGCATTTTAAGTTATTACAGATAAAAACTTAAAAATATTAGTGTACATTTAATGGTAAGTGTTGTGAAAATATTAGCTAATATTGTTTCTATGGCATTATAATAGCAGAACTCTATAACTGACCAAGTTTATGGTCTCTAAAGTAATCCAAACTTTACTTCTTTTATCCTCAGGTTCTATCTGGTAACAAGGTAGTCTTAGTGAGCTAAAGAAAATTAAGTTTTCCATTCCTATGAAAGTGATGAAGCATTAATGATGCTGACTGTAAAACTCTTGAATGTATTTCATCCAGCACTAGTTCTGAGCTTCTTGTGACTTAGATTAATGCTTTCTACAGTGTCAGATTTACTTGACAATAAAATAGCTACACCTTTGAAGATCAGACTTCAGTTCCACTCCAGTAAAATGGCTGTGAGATGCCCTACAGCTTGGAAACCAGTTCCTTTTGTTATAGCAATAAATGGCAACAGCCTTGAAACTGGAAGACTGGTCAGACATAGTTTTGTTTGGAGAAAAGACATATTTTTCTCCTGTGGAAGGAGACACTGGGCTGCTGCTGTGTGTGCTTATTCTTTATTTCTTCTAGAATTTTGTTGGCATTACTCCTCACACTGCCATTACCACACACAAAATAATGTTATAGAAAATATATGTAATGATATTGAATGATATAATGATATTGAATAAACTGAAAACTAGGATGTATCTTTGGCAAATAATTAGTTAGTTTGAGGACATCTTATCTTTTTGATGACTGTTGGAAGAACAGAGCCAACATAAGAGATAATAATTTGCAATTATAATACCCAAAGCTCCTAAAGGAATCTTTTACGTTAGGAGGTATTCAAAGTAATTTTTATAAGTTAGCACATAAACTCTGAGCATCCAAGCCATGAAAAACCTTTTTTTGTATCATTAGACTTCTTTGCCTCGGTTTGTTATGGGAAATGATATCTTAAATGTTTTCAATACACATATAGATGCACCTGCATGGATGGTGTGTTTTCTAGGTCTGAGTTTTTTGACATGACTTTTACACTGAATCTTCAAAAAAAAAAAAAAAAAGAGGAGCAAGTGGTGTAATAATAGCCCAATTAAGTTCCAGCTTCCACTATAATTTTACTAACAAGCAGTATAGAAAAGCAAAATCTGGAAGAAATAACTTAGGCTAGTGAATGGAGAATGTTTTTATGTGACTTATTTATTGACTGTGATAGTTTTATTTTCTGAGGATCTCACTTGTTTACTTTGTGTTTTTAAAATTCTAAGATCATAAGGGACAACTATTGTATGTAATAATATACTGCTATGTTACCTCAATTTTCAGAAGCCCTGATTGTACTTGGAGATCCCAAACACAGTTGATACACATAATGTTTGATATGTTTAGGGAAGAAAATAAAATACTGCCTGCTGTGTAGCATAGGAAATTTCTTACCTATGTCAAGTGAAATGCAAATTAGAATCTATTTGTCTGTCTTCCTTATCCTAGGCTCTGAATTGTATTTCCATGCTGTTTTTTACAGATGATTTTTATATAAGTATCAGGAATATGTTATCTTAATATGCTTTATTTATTTTAAAGAATGCTGTGGTGATGGTTAGTAAAAGCACTGTTCTGGAGGACAAAAATGAACATTGAAACACACTGTCATTTTTTTGCTTTTTATATAGATCCATAGACTATGGATTATAATTTATTTCTTGAAACATGACTAAATGTGTGGTTCTTGGGCTTCAACAGTGTTTTCCATCACAAAGCACTTTCATGGAAGTTCCATAGAAAGAACTAACATTCCAAAAGGAACACCTGAGAAAACATACCTTGCCTAAACTTATATCTGGGAAAACCCCTACAGAGTAAAGCAGCTTTACAGATTTTTATAATAATAAAAGAAAGATCTGGAGATGGTCAGTGTCACTGAATACTTTGTGCTTTTCATGGTTAAGAAGCAATTGCAACTACATTTTGATTTAGCTGCAAACATATAGGAATTACTTACCAAAAAAAGAAAAAAAATTGTTAACTCTTAAATTAATATTAGTCAAGTTCTCCCTGATTCTGTTCTGTGCAACATTCTAACTACTCATATTTTTGAAATGTAGCACATTTTAAAGCAATTTGGTACTGTCCACTCTTGTAACCAGCACTGAAACTTGGGTACCCTAAGATCACTGTCATTGGGAAGTGTCTGAACTTACTAGCGTTCTAGTTTCCTTGTTGCTAAAATAGCAATAGTACTTATCTGAGAGGAACCTCTGAGATTTTTTTGCACCAGTTTTCATATACTTATGTGAAGACAGTGTTGAAGATGGTCGTACACTGTGACCCAAGCATATTATTTGTTTGGAAGTGGTAACCTTGCCAGGAGAATGCTTTGGTGTAAGTTTCTGTAAGTTTTTTGCCTACATATATAATTTGTGGAAAAAAATGTAGGTAAGAGCTCTATTTTGGTTCATCTTTCCCTCAGGGATTTCAGTCTTGTGCATTTTCAGATTATGCAATGTTAACAGCTCTTAGAATTTTTCGTCATGACAATTGCTACAGAGACATCTTTTTACCTTCTGGTGCTATGTGGATGCATCAGAATTTAATCTTTCACTTGAAATAAAATGTGTAGTAGTTCCAGTTTTTTTTTGATTCTGATTTTTCAAAAAGAAGATCATAGAACATGTTAAAAAAAAAAAAAAACAAACAAATCTGAGGTGAGATGTGCAAGAATAGAGGGAAGACAGTCTTTAAGATGGCCCAAAGAGTTTGAATATGCACTATCAAGTCTTTTAATACCTCACATTTCATATCTTCCTGGTATATTTGCAAGGATGTTATTCTCACATAATAGCCTTTTCTTTGTTGGCAGAAACAGACTTTGAATTTGGGGAAGCATTATACCTGTGTTTTGGCTTTAAACTCCCATCCGTTCCTCCATGTTTGTGTTGTAATTATTGTGAAGGATTTTCAGTTTCAATGAGCTTGTGCAAAATCCCAGGATAATAGTATTTATTCATTTCTTCTAGTGAATTTTGTAATTAAAATGCAAGAAAACAACCACAATGTTCAACAAAATGCCTTTTACATCCAAGACTGTACTGTTATGACTTACCTTAAAACAAAAAACAGTTGTGCTACACATCATTACACAGCAGTAGCTGCACAGACATTTTTGTTATTGCATCAGAACCTACAGAGGGTTCTGGAAATATAAATTACAGTAAACTGTACCCAGACATGGAACCAAAGGAGTGTTTGCTAAATAGTGTCCTTTTCTGTCACTGAGAATTTTCCTCAGACTTGCACTTTATATGCTGAAATTGTCCTAATTTGGCTTCTGTGAAGGACTTAATTTTGGTTTTGGAAAGATCAAATGTCAGAGTATTGGAAGGGCAAGTAGGAAGAGATGAGATTTAAGTGATCTCCCCCACTCCCAAATCTCGGTAAAGACAGCTGAGATGTTGAATTATTACAGTTGGACATAAAAATAGCTCTGGTTGCTAGGCAATGATGAAGATTTGTTCTATAGGAAACCAGATTTGTGTTGCCCAGGATCTAAAATTGTATGTCGTGTGTGTTTGTTTTTGTGTATGTAAATGCATGTGTGTATATATACATATTAGCTAAATTCAGAAATAAGTATGAACTTGAAAGTTTGCATACACTAGGTTTTATTTTCATTTCTTACATTTTATACACGAGTGTACCAAAGACTTACTCATTCTAAGCCCTCTTATTTTTGACATATCTAGAGTGCCTCAGTTCTCCTGATTTTAGTTTCTCATTTTCTATCCCCTGCTTACTGTCTGGTTTTAGGTCCTCTCCTTAATGACACAAAAATCCCTCCTCCTTAAAAAAACCTAAACCTACAACCCTGAGGAAACAAAAGAGGAGGCAATAGTTGATGCTGCCTTAAACAATATGGGAATACAACAGTAATGGGTTATTCCACAGCTAAAATACTATAGATACTTCCTGGTATATCAGCGGTGTTAGAACATACAATCTTACTGTAGTGTTTCAGTGGAAATAAATATGTATTTGAATTAGACCAGCATGATTTGTCTCCTTAAGTATGATTTCTGTTTCATCCCATTTGCTCTTGATTTCACAACCATTCATTTATATTGGTCTTATATGATCCGCTATAATATACTTATAATGGATTTGGTAGATTTCAGTATTCTTGTCTTTTAAATGTAACATTGGAAAGGTTTTCATTTCACAGTGTTCAAATAATTCAGGGATCAGCCAAAGCTTTTTTTGTTTTAGCCACCCTCTTAGGCTGTCCCGCAATGCCCTTATCTTCATCTCAGACAGTCCTTAGAGTCAGGTAGGTCTGAATTAACTGCAGCAACAATACTTGCTGTTCTTAGAAGAAACGTGAATCTCAGTTTGAATTTGTAAGTTCAGTTGTTCATATGGAACTGTATGATTTCTTCAGTGTTTATTTGTCAATCTGCACTGAAATGTGCTGCTGTTATTCTCTTGAAGTTTTTCAGAAGTGTACAGCAGTGTGTGCCCCCACCTCAAACGTAAATACAGACACAACAAACTTGTAAGAGGATTTCTGTAAAGAGGAAAACTAGAATTCATTTTTGCATACTGAATAAGACAGGAACATGTATAAATTTGGTTTGTCAGTGGCAAGAATAAGAGTTAAAATAGGGGACTCTTTTAGACTTCATAAAAGGGAAGCATAACAATGGGTGAGGAGTGTGTCAAACATATTGTGAAGGGGCGGAATACGTGTTTATCAGCCTATTTGAACAGGGTACTAGAGCTTCAGTTTCATCTGCTGCTATAAAGAAGCAGTATCAGAGCGTGAAATTAGCAGTCAAGTAATACATATGCCATAGCCAAAAGCAAAACAATTAGCTGCACGGATCCACAGAGTTTATCTACTGATTCTATTGCGTTTTCAGCTCCCAACTTGATGTTTTTTCATTCACTGAGCAGTAAAGGCAGTAAACAAAATTCATTTGCTGAAAAAAGAAGTACTATTCTGCCCTGTAGCAGCAACTCAACCTTGTAGCTTCAGTGGGCAATATGCTGCATGTGGCATCTGTAGTGAATGATAAACATGTGGTGTTTGTGTACTGCAGACTAAAATACAGTAACTCATGTTAAAATCAGTTGGAACTTGTACTCCAACATGGATCTCCATTTGTGTATGTGTTACAGAAAACCTTTCAAAAATTCAGTTCTGTATTTGAGACCAAGGCACATGGGCACTGTCTAGTATTCTGCGGTTACTTGGTTTGAACTGCATAGAGGTCAGTATTGGAGTTCGCTGCCTTTTAGATGTAGGAAATGTCTAATTTATGATCATTTACTCTGTGAACTAACTACAAATACATTTTTTATGCATTGTTGGGTTTTGTGAAGTATCAAAACGTGTTAAACCCAGTTTGAGTCTGTTATCTTTTCTATGACTCCTGTTAAAATTAAATCACTCTAAAATTGCAAAGATGGGTAAAGAAAATGCATATTTTTGATTGCAGAAATACTGTTATACAGTAGTACTTACAAAAATAAATTAATGATGGCCAGTGGCATTAAAATCACCTAGAAAATTATAGTATTGAGCAAATGTTCTATATTAAGTAAGAAAATCTTAAGGCTTTTGGCATTTTTCCAGTCACAGTCATTTTGCTAGACTGTAATAAGGTCCACAGCATGCACTGTATTTCAGTTAATAACCATTTATAGTTTAAAGATGTTCCCTGTAGCCATGGTTTTATATTGTTTGTTTGCTCTTGTGAGCAGTTATGGAGTAGCATCCACTGTTCAGTGAGAACAGGCACATATGGAAGACAAATCTTAAGCTTAGGCTTTCAAATCTTTATGAATGGGGTTTTAATTCTGGGAATTTATCCTATAATCAGGGGTAGCAACGTATTCCAATGGAAAATATCTTCATTTGACATATCATTATTACAGTAACAGCCAGCTGTCCCTCAATTACAGAATGACATTTTGTATTTCAGCCTTTCTAGAACAAAGTTAATTAGAATGTATCCCCTAATGTTTGTCTAAGGACAATTATAAAAAAGAATGTGTGAAGAATGGCAAATGAAAAAGACAAGAGCACAAAATAAAATACATATGTTCCATATTTCTTTTCAAAGTAATCGGGCATAGGCATTTCCATTCTGTATCTTTTTACCCAAGATGTAACAACAAAGCAATGTTAAGACAGTGGAAACACAAACATGTACAGGCTAGATTTTGATCATAGTCTTTAAATCACCAGATTATTGTCATTTTGTCTTTTCTTTAGCTCTTTTTTGCTTCTCCTGTAAGCTAGGTAATACAAGGAGCATATTCATTGACACAGCCCTGTGTATAACTTACAATTTTTGGCACAAATGTTTTGCATATGTGTTGTGGCAGGTGACTGTAATCCTTTTAGCTTTACTGATTCCAAGCACTTAATTTCTCTATGAGGATGTGTTTGCCCTGCTTTCTTCCTTTCCAATTTAGCTAAACCAAAACATTCGTTTTGATAATCTAAGTAAATAATTCTATTCTACTCATGAAGAACATAATGAACAGGTTTGTATCAGCGCCATATAGCCCAATATTCTTTTGCAAATAGTAGCCGAAAGTGGATGCCTATAGAAGAACATTCAAGCAAGGCTGGCATATGTAATCATTCCCCTTATTCCTCTCCAAACCAGCAGCTGTTTGCAGCTGATTGATTTTTCTGAGTCAAATATGGTTGGTGTGCATTTAACAACTCATGGTTGATTTCTCTTCCATAAGTTTGTTTAATTTCTTACTGAATCCAAACAAATTCGCAGCATGTACAGCATCAAGCTTCAGTTTTTACAGCTGTGAACAGAATGCTGTGATCAAATACATTTTATTTTTTGTAACTAATCTACTATATAGGTGTAAAGTTTGATATAAATCCAAAACTTTTGCAATATGAAGTTCAGGGTAAAGATAACTGATATTAACATCACTTAAAACAAATTTTTAACATTATGAATTTAAGGTTGTTTTAAAAGAACTTGCATTTTCATGTATGAGAGGAGAAATTTTTGCCTTTCTCTTGTTTGGGTTGTAGAGATGCAGAAGCTTTGTCAGTGATACGCCACTGCTTATGACTTTTAGATCTATATTTTCTTTACTACACAAACCAAATCCCCAAGGGTGAAATCAGACTGAGTATGAAATTGCTTATTTTCTACCCTTTTCTACACAGATCTGTTATTCAGTTATCACAGAACATCTGTTATCTGAGAAAATTAAAACTGGACAGAAGACATGGTATTGCTTGAGCAATAAAATCGAACTGCTGTCAGAAGACAAATATTTATCAGTGCATTTATCACATCACTGTAGCATACTTTCACTTCAAGTTCCTATTTTTCAGGTGAAGTTTCTTATGACTTAAAACTTTTGTTCCAGCTGACAGGAATTCTGAACATTGTTAATGCAGATTAGAATTGTTCTTGTAAAGTTTTAAGCACTTGGGTAAGTGCTAGCTTGACAACTATAACTACTTTGTATCATTAATTTGTCAGAGTTGTTGGGACACTTTAAAACTGTTAACAAAAATTTTATAGGAACATATTTTATTATAAATATGCTCCTTGATGTGGAAATATATTTAGAAAGAAGTCAAGGTACAGCTAATTATAGAAGAGGAAACTTTCAAGAATAGATGCACATGAGCGAGTTTTCTGGTTTGTTTCATAATAGGTCACTAAATTGCTCGTCAGAGAGAAAATGAAGTAGAATCACTGTCATTGCTCTATCTGTTTCGCAGGTTCAAAATAGGATAATTTCTTTTTGTGTGTAAGAAAAAAAGAAAAAGCCTGAAGGATTAATATTCCTTGTTTTTATGATCTGAACTGCACTTTGTTGCCTTTATGGCCCATGAAATAGATATGAAGTATAACTCAGAACTGTGTTTTGAAAATGCTAAAAGAATATAATACTAATCTGGGAGAGACTTTTCTATACTGTGGAAACCTCTAGTATTATTTTACAGAATGAAATTCAAACAAGTTGTTTATTGTCTCAAACATTTTTTGAGATGGCTTCTCAGGGTTTTTCCGTATTGTTAAATTGTTCCTTGTTGCCTCCTCACAGACCCTTGGACCTTTTTTACAACAAAGCAGTTATCATTAAGTGGAACAGCAGTGCTAGCTGCAAAGGAAAATCAAAACCAACAAAATCAATAGAAAACCCTCAAATACAACCCTTCATTAACTTTCTAAATGTTCAATGAGTACTGTGTGAATTTAGTGAACCAAATCTCAGTGTCTGTATTAATATTTCCATCTGATGTAGATGCATTGTATTCTGAATTTAATCCAGCAGCAGTAAAAAAATCCATGAGAAAGATAAAGAATATTTGAATATAATAAAAAAGTTATGATTCCTAATTGACACAATAAGTGTTTAAGGATGTAATATGATGTTCACAGAACTATTCTCCAAGATACATTGATTTAACAAATGTGAAAGTACTCAGAAGTTCCATGAATAGCCTTCTCTGTTTTATAAACACACCTTTCAAAAGTGTTGCTGATAAAAATTAAATGACTTGCTATCAATGGACTGTTTGAAAACTTCCATGTAGCCTTTTATTTGTTGCTGCTAACTTAGTAGCTGTCAAAGAACCTCTTGATACTGTTGGAATTCTAGAGTAATGCTTCAAAAATTCTCAAGTAGGTTTTTATGCTTTCCATGGTTAAATATTGCTTTCCTTGGTGTGTATTAAGGACTAGGCATGTCACTTTCTGCTTGCAATCCAGTACTTAACATGCTTAACTGCTTACAGTAGTGGTTAATATAGCGATAGTTCAGCATATTGAATGTTGGATAATATAAAGCAAAACTGAGACATAATTTGGGATCTTAATGTTCAGAAATCATAGCGGATGGAAGCAGCTATTGCTCCTAACTATCTTGAGGGTAATGTTCACCTCTTACTCTCTAGGCTACCAAAATGAATAGAACAGAAACTGCTTTTGTATAGTTCTCATGCAGTACATTGGCTTCCTTAAATTAAGAGAGGCTGTTGCTTTTGTAGGCAACATAAGTCTCTGAAGTGTTGTGGTACTCTGTATTTAATTCTAAATTATTAGCTCCTGCTTTCTAAAACTTTACAGGGAAAAATGAATTCATGTTTGGAATGCAAAGTTTTTTATTCTCTCATCCTTGGACTGATTTTATTTTCTTCACAGACTGTAGTAACAGTTATTTGGATAGAAAAAGAATAAAGAATAGTCCTTGGCATGGCATGCAGGGATCCAGATTGATTTCAACCACTACACACAGGAGTTTCCTAAACATGAACTGAAGTAGCAGTTCCATTTTTTGACTGAGAATACTTTCAGATACACTTATCCTGAAAATTGTTATTCATTTGAAAATGGATTTCTTCATAGCAAGGACAACTTTTTATTTGACTTAGAATTCCAGGATTAGTGTGTGGATGAAGCTACTGTTCTGACTTTGTGCGGTTTTGCTGTATATGTGAGCTGTCCATCTGCTCTTATTACATTCGAAGGCTGAATTGTTGGTAGCAGACACAAGGAATTAAAGAACTAAATTGGTAATCCATTTTCTAAATGGCAACTTTTCAGGGGTTCTTATGATGAAACAATGTCTTACAAAAACATTGTTAGCTACTAGCTTGAATTTTATGAGGACCCTTCCTCTTCAAGGAAGGGGAAAAAAAATGAGGACATGGGCTAAATTTACAATCCTCAGAAGTACTATGTTTTCTAGACCAATGGAAACTAATTAGAATAGGAAATTGTCAAAGGACCCAGGCTATAGGGAACGCATTTTACATATACAAAAGTAACATGAGGTTATTTCAAAAAGATGACCTCAAGGACTTAAGTAAGATCTGTCAGGAGTGAGTTCAAGTATGTGTATGGTTTATTCAGCAAGGCAGAGGATTCTGTTTACATTTGCCACGTGAAAGAGGAAGGATGTTCCATTCATTAGTTTTATAGCTTAAAACATGTCACCTGAATTCACATCTGTATTTTGTTGCAGGCTTCCTGCATGCTTTCCATTTCTCTGTACCTGCTTTTTAAAATTGGAATAAGTGGGTCAAATAACACTTCCTTGCTTTGTCTGTTTCAAGACTGCCAGTGTTCTGAGTAAATCCTGAACTCTGTGAGATGTTTGGATATTATTGTAATGATAGCAAGATAGTATAAATAACTTATTTTTCTTCAGTCCTAGCTGCATGAAATATTTTATAAAGGTTGTTGATGATGATAGTACAAAAACTCTTCACTCCCAGCCAATATAACTAATCAATCTCAAGTGTGCAGTGATGTAACAGGCTTTCTCAGGTACTCCCCAAAATTCTGCTTTGCTGTTAATTAAAGTAGTTTGTCAGACCTCAGAGTCACCTTCCTGTCTCTTAGCTGTTTAGCTTTCTATTCTCCAGATGTCTCTGGGTGATAGCTTAGAGTGAAACTCCCAAATTGTGTTAGTAAATCCTGTGTACAAAAAATAGTCCCAATGTTACAGAGTCAGTGCTTTAAGGAAAGCAACTGTGTGGTAATAAATACATTTTTGTATTCATTTGATACTAATTATGTTAATGTAGGTAGTCTTTACTCACAGGATTAGCATAGTGATTTCCGTTGGAGGGGGAGTGTTATAATATGTAGATTCTTTTATGTTCACTACCTGTTTGACAGCACCCCAATCTAATTGTGGATGAACTTTCATTAGTTTCAGGGTGTTGTGGTTAGGCATTAAAGAACATTTCTACTTAGAATAGTTTAATTATACAAAAATAATACATTTATTTTAAAAAAATCCATTTTTTCTTATATAGTACTAGATCTTTGCTGTTGTTCAGTATGTACTAGGTAATAGTTTTATTTCTATTTATGTGGTATTTTCAGTAGTGTGTTCTACTGCTGACAATATAATGTTGTATTGTATATAATTTGGATTTTTGTGCCTGTCAAGGAAATACTCGTAATACATTTTTATTCCTAGGTAAGGGTAAGCTTGTATATGCACATATGTACCTAGAAAATAAAATAAGGCTCCAAAGTATTTCTCATGTTATATTTTATTGTTTTTCCCTTATAGAAAAAGAGAAATCTAAATTATAATGTTATTCTCTTTGTGGAGGTATGTGATCTGTGATGAATTAGCAAACTTCACTACTTTTATTTGCTCTCTTGACAGAGACTGACTACAACTTCCCACATACAGAAAACTAATGCTTAGTTGAAACACGAGTATGTCTTCAAGTTTATTTTGTCTCCAGAAGTACTCTGTCTTCTATTTTTAGAAAAGTTAAATGAATTGAGCACATAGAAAATTAGGCAGCTCAGAACAGAGTGAACTGTCCTAAGAGGTTGGAAAAAGTAGACTGCACGTTGTTTAATATGTATGTTTTCTGGATCCCAAGGCTACTGTTCCCATTCCTGTTAATAAAATTACAGAATTCTCAGAATTTTTTTCTTCCTCCTCCGTCCATCTTGCACAAAAGAACATATTACTTGCTTAGGCAGATTTTAGGGTTTTGTAACTTTTGCACAAGTACCAGCTGCTTGGCAGCTGCTTACCCTGGACATAAAAATTCTTATTCTAAAGCTGGTCATACATTAGCTGATGGCAACTAATAGTAGTCAGGTGAATGGTACTATAACAACATGTATTATTTATATATAGTAAGTCAGCACTTTGAGTGTCCATTGATTCTACCAGCAAAATGTAACCTTACTAGGCACAAAGTTGTGTTCTGAAAGAATGAGTATCTTACTTTCCCTTATTCCAAAATCAAACAAAAGATCACATCTGTCACAGCAAAGTGTCCAGTTGTTGGCTAGGGAAGGGAATTATACATGTTAGAGGGCTAATGGAAAGACAACTAGAACTATATTAAAAGGCTTCCCTTGCTCTTAAAGAGCAATTAGTGTTCAGCCTCTCTTTAAAAACAGAATGAGATGATAGTATCTAGTACAATTGTTATTTGTGCCTCCCAGTTGTATATACCATGTTTAAGACTTTGTTTTGATATAATTTTTCAAAGCTCTTCCTTTGCATTTTGAACAAAATACACCCAAACTGAAGTGATTTATGAGATTATGTGAATGGGTTTTAGGTCACAAGTAACTATTGCTGGCATTGTTTTGAATTTGTCCTTGAATTAATACAGAAATAAATCACTTGTATAGTATTTTGAATCAGAAAATAACCTCCAATTTATACTATTGTTGCAGTACACAGACTTGTGATCTCCACAGAGCTGTCCATCTGTTAAATATATTTAGACCTGCAATAATCTGTAAAATCTAGTAGAGGAAGACAATGCTTTACTTTAAAGAATAGCCACAGTAACCTGAAGCCTGCAAAAGAAGGCACCACTACATTTGTATTTCTAAGCCTAAATGGCTCTAGGGAATAGAGAATTTATTGCTGAGTGAAAGTTAATAGGCAAAATAAAAATTTCTGCACTTGAATTTGACTGTGGTAGCATGCTTAACTTCCTGGCACTTGAAAAAACATGTTTTTTTTTAAATAATTATAAGCAGCTGGATTTGATCTCGTTATATGCTATTATAGAATGGCTAAAAGACAGAGTTAAATGTTTCAGATTTCAATAATGTTTTAAATGGGTAGTGCTGCCTACTTAGATGAAGAGTTCCTTCTTTATGCATTAACTTGTGTTTGAACTGATCCAAACTCTAGTAATGTGAAGGGAAGTAACACTGCAGGAGACATCTTGATATTTGCTGAAGCAAGTTTAGTAGATTCTTTGCAATCTAAACTTGCTGTGTAGAAGAATGATGCTGACTCCTCAAAACTATTTCTTCTTACACTTGAACATAAACAGGGTACAAAAGGCAGTTTTCACTATTAATCCTTGTCCCAAGGAATTCTGAGAGAGCCAAGCAAGTTATTGTTTAAAAAGATTTCCTATTACTTTTAATGTTCCCTTTTTGTACTTATTAAAAAAATGTTGAAGTAACATCCTTGTGCAATAGAACTCTCACTTTATTCCCAGAACAAGCACTACCATACTGAATATCTTATTTTTCTTGGTCTTCCCTGTTAGTGTGGTTGAAGACTGTAGGCAGCAAAATTCAAGGGCAGAAAAATATTTAATTTTCTTTCAATTTATTCCATTATTTCTCTCCTGAAGCAAAGTCCAGCAATTTTTCCCTCAAAGTGTTAACTCAAGTTATTTATTCTTGATTGCATTGATAGCAATTTGTGCAATAGCCCTTAAATTAAGAAAGGACAAAGCTGCCAAGTTTTGTTTAATGAAAGTTGGTTCTGAGACTTGTGGGTGTCTTCCATGCATTTTTTAATAAAATTATTATTTAAATATTTCAACAGGTGCTATATGTGACAAGTAGCTGACTCTGACTTTGGTCATCTTTTTATTTTCTGTTCTTTGGAACTAAAATCTCTCTGGATCTGGATTTAGTCATTAAACTCTTAAACACATATATACAAAACCAGATAGACTTAATTTGCATTCATGCTGCAGAAAGTAACATGTGCTAGTGGTCATTGCATAGCACTGGTTTCAGGACTACAGGGATTACTTCTATAATTAGTAGATACACTTGTGTTCCCAGGCTGAATCCATAGAACTAATTGAGCTTAATGACTGATCTGTGGCCATAAGATAGTAGTTGCTTACTAATTTGAATTATTTTATCTCTGAAAGACACCAGAGAAAGAGTATATGAACTCCTTTGTGGAATACTAAAACTGAACAAACTAAATAATGCAAGCTTTCTGTATGGTTTTGTGACATTACCTTTTACCCAGTGAATAGGGCTAAGCAGTCAGCAGAGTAAATATAGTTCTGAGTTGCTCTTCTCATCATGGTGGAAGAAGTCAAAATGCAACCATGTTTATAATGGTTTCTGTGCAAAGAGACAAGTAGGTCAGAGTGCTACTGATTTTCATGTGGTAGAGCTCAGGTGTGTATTTTACCCTTAATACCTCTATAAATCTAATGAACCTCTTGGGTTGAATCATGTGTGATTCTACAGTATTTCTTTCCACTACTGGAGGCTGACTACAATTTTACTAATTTTATACGTATCCCAGAGAAAAATCCATTTCAGGTTATGCTTATATAGTACTGTTAAATATTATTTGTGAGCATTTAAAAAATATGATAAAATATGTGTGGTAAAAAGAAATATAGCAGGTGCTGGGTCAAATACAACATAGGTAAGGAAAGGATAATTTGTAAAGCCATACGGAGTCATTTATAGAGCCATATGCTTTGTCCTGTCCTGGAGGGAATGTGTCTTTATACTTGCTGGCCCAGATCCTTAATTCCTATGAATCAATGTACCTTTATTGTCTAGGTCACTGACTTGGAATTTTATTAGTTTAAAAAAACCCCAAACCTCTTGGTTTTGTTGTACTGTATAATTAAATTGATACCCTGTATATTCTAATAATCAGGATTTTAGCTTTTATTAGACCACTTGGAAGTCATTTGATGGTGATGCTGTATCACCACATTATAAAGAAATACTATTTTTTTTTTTTAAAGTTACATTTTGATTTCAAAGAAACATAGGAAGAGGAGGAAGTATTGACACTTTGGAGATAAGTATGCATGCTTTCATAAAACGGAAAGCATTCATTTTTTCAGGAAGCCATATTCAGTTCTTCAGATACCTCTGGAGATTTTATAGAATTAAGAGGAGTTTGGGAAAGATTGAGATGGTAATGTTGTTTTACTGAATATATGTGGGCAAAAATACTGATAATACTGATAATGTGTAAAAATCTGTTTTGTCACAACATGGATATTACTGTACATCAGTAATTGGAGAGGCACTCGAACAGCTTTAGGGTCTCTCAAGGAGCACAATTCTAGTATCTAGTGTGTAATTAATCTATGCTAGAATCTCTTTTCATCCTAGAGAGCACTGTGATATTTTGCAGGTGTGGTTCTTTGGTGTAAGCACTCTTACTAAGCTTGTTTGATTCAGTTGGAATACCTTCTCAAAATCAGAAACTTCATGTTTGTTCAGTCATCAGTTACCAAATACAGAAGGTGTTTTACTAATGTCAGGCATAACAGAAGTCACAAGGCAGTTTTTGTAGAAGTGTTTTAATATTGTTGATGTAATGATTTATCACAATCCGAACAACTGGCAATAGTATCAACTCTTTTGTCAGTTTTGTGCGCTATATCTGTGTTTAGCAGAAAAGGTGATTGCATTTCAGTGGATAAGGGTGTTATCAAATGTAGCTCATGTATCAGGATTTTCAAAAATACCTGGAGTGTATGTGAGAGTTAATCATTGAAAGCACAGACACAATCCCAGCCTCCCACAGAAGGAATGAGGGAGCAGGGGCAACAGTTTTGTTTTAGTGACCCAGGACCTGCATGCAAGTTGAATAAAGTTCTAACCTCACTTTTTCTGTTAAGTATTCCTTTTTTTTTTATACTATTCTACTGTTTTGCTCCAGCCATCTCATAAACAGCATACCTAACAGTTTCAGTCTGGCTTCCAACAGGGCTGACATTCGCATAATCGGTATGCCTATGTTGATAAAAAATTTCTCCCACTTGGATTCCAGCAGAACTCATTATTATAGGGAGTGAAGAGCACAGCAGAAAATCATACATTTTTTAAAATTGTGATTTTTTTTTGTTTTGTTTTGTTTGGGTTTTATTTTTTTTTTTTTTTTTTTTGGTGGCTGATGATCACTTTACTAAATATCACTGTTGCAAGATCTGAGTAATGAAAGCATTGATCTGAGCTCCAGGGTGTAGAGCACAGCAAGCCAACCATTACTGGGATGCTGTGTGTCTGAGGTGGCAGGAAGCAGACTCAAAACTGTATTCTAATAACCTAGAATTAATTGTTAAAAGGTCTGTAAACTCTTTGCAAGAAATTGGCCCTTCTTTTCATATGAGTTAATTGTTAGTATGGCCTTTGCTCTAGTCTGATGTCCAGGAACAAGATTTCTGTTCACACCTCTGATACTCTTCTTCCTCCAAGGTGAAGTAAGTCATGTAATGTAGTTAGGAATCTAACTTGTGATGGGAAGTTTGCCCTATTTCTGACATAATTTTGTGGGGATTGATTAATTCAGTTTCCTTCTGTTCTTCTAGCCATATTTGAGCCTATAGTAAAGGGTTTTTAAAATGCCTTTGAAAATAAAGGTTAAGCTGACTTAATAAAATATTTGGAAAGCACTATATGAAAATGAGAGCTGTATGGAGCCTTTTTTTAAAAAAAAAAAAATAGTAGACATGCTTCAGTTTGCTTTTAGAATAAATTTGATTATCTGTTAGAAACTTATTGGCACAGAAGTTTTTGTGGCTTGAAAAATATCACAGTGAATGAGACTTTCTTCAATTTGTCCCTCAGAACCACTAGGAAAATTATGTATAATTTATTTTCTCTATAATTTAAAATAGTAACTATATTGAATGTATGTAAAGGATTTCAGCTTTAATTTTAGATTCTTCCTGAAGTTGTCATTATTTCAAAATACATTTATTTTAAAATATGTTCAGTGGTGAGAAATTCTTAAATTTTGTGTCTAAATTTGCTAGACAAAACATATCAGAAGTAATGAAACAGACTCCAAGGAAATTCCATACTGGTAAAAATCTAAATTTGAGTTGATATAATTTTCAGAAATTAAGTTTCTCCCTAATTCCTCCAAGCTGTACATGAGCAAACTATGTCTGCATATTCATTTCAGCAATTCCCATATGTTTACTTTTACAATTAAACAGCCAAAACAATGCAACTTTCATCCTCCCTCTGGAGTCTGATTACTGTATGTGGTAGCTTTTATTATTCCAGTGTCCCAGTTGCAATAGACTTGCCAAACACACTACGGGGTCCTGCCTAATGGTATTTTTTATTACAGTTATATTTTTCTTCTGTTCTAGCAACAAAAATCTTTCCAGCAAGCTGAAAGGCTGTGTAACCTTTTGGTAATTTGGCATGTATCCTCCCATGAATGCTTTATTTAGTTAAACGGTGACCTCAGTGCTCACTGGACAATAATATTATTCCTGCTGTAAGTCTTGCTTTCATTTTTTGGCCCCTTCCCTTGTTAGTATTGGCTCCTGCAATGAGGAATAACAAAAACATCTGCTGTCACCCCAGGAGGCTGACATAGTTTCATCCAGAAGGTTGTGTGTTGCTGTTGATCATCTTTTCAGTACTCAGAACCACTGGAATCAATGGCAATAGTAGAAGATGCTATGAAAGAGAGTGGAGGCTCTGAGCCAGACTTGCAGACACCAAATGACAAACTTATGCATTGAATGGGGAGGGAGGTGGAAGGAAAAAATAAACAAAATAAAACTCCAACAACAAAAACACAAAACCAAACCAAACAAAAAACCAACAAACAAAACCTAAAAAAAACCCCTCACCCCCAAATCAAGTAAATGGAAAGTACAAAATTAAGAAGGATGATACCTCCCTATCTCCTGAATAAATGGCTTGGACCATAAATCTTATCTCTTAATATATTGTTCTTTGTCAATAGACACCTTCTACTGAACTAGTTGGAAGGCTTCTTTCCCCATCACTACTGCATTAGGTTAAATATCTTAACAGGGTCGGAAGTCATGGGTGTATAAGGACAGCAGGATTAGAAAGGTTAGATTTAGAAAAAGTCAGGTGTAGACTGAAGTTAAGGAGATTAGTCATAGAATTGTAGAATAAAGTGACCCGTAAGAATCACTGAGTCCAATTCCCTGCTCCTCACAGGACTACCTAAAATGAAATCAGATGACTAAGAGCGTCATCCAGAAGCTCCTTGAATTCTGACAGCCTTGGTGCTGTGATCACTTGCCTGGAGACCCAGTGATCAACCACCCTCTCAGTGAAGAACCTTTCCCCAGTCTCCAACCTGAACTCCCCTGATACAGCTTCATTCCATTTCCTTGTGCCCTACCACTGGTCACCAGAGAGGGGAGATCAGCACCTCCTCCTCCAGTGTCCCCCTTGAGGAAGTTGTAGGCTGCAATGAGGTCACCCCTCAGCTTTCCCTTCTCCAAGCTGAACAAACCAAGTGACCTTGGCCTCTTCTCCTAAGTCTCATCCCTGAGACCTTTCACTGTCATTGTCTCCCTCCACTGAACACACTCTAATAGTCTCATTGTATTGAGGACCCCAAAACTGCTCACAATACTTGAGGCTGGGTCACACTAGCTCATTGCAGAGCGAGACAATCACCTGCCTTGACCAGCTGGTGATGCTGTGCTTGATGCACCCCAGGACCTGTGTTGGCTCTTTTGGCTGCTGGGCACACTGTTGGATCAGGTTGCCATCAGCCCAAACCCAGTCAGAGAAACTACTAGATTCATCATTGTACTTCTATAGCTCTGGACAAAGTAGTATCACTGTGATTTTTTTTTAGTTTCATTTGATGCTTCACAACACTTATAATCTCTTTTTCTAGGTTATAATCTAGGTTACAATCCCTACAGAGATTCAGAGACATGGCTAGTTTTAGGTTCTTTTTTTTCCTGTTCTGACTTGCATTGGTTTGATAAGACACTGCGGGTTTTCACGGGTTTTGCTTTCATATCCTAAGAGCTGCTCTAGCTGATCATAATGGGAAACATGCCCAAGACTGAGGCTGGAGAGTGAGGGCACAGTCATTCTCTCCCCATTTCTGTTTAAATTGTATTTGTTATCAAACATTTCTTAAGAGGCAAGAGGGAAACTGTATTTAGCACCATACCTGCAAAGATGTTGCTGGAGATCAGAGAGCAGGAGAATTAATGAGGTGGGATGTACTTAAATAGTAGCTCACAAAAATGAGTTTCTGACCCATAGAAGCATTAAAGATTTGTAGGTTTGTGGGTGCGTGTGATGGACAAAGCTAAGAGCTTTAGGAAAACAGCTGATAGAAACAAAATTAGCTCAATTACTGAATCTCTGTGCGTGTGTTTGTGGTTGGCTTTTTTTTTTCATTAGCCTGTGTTTTGGGTAATTGATTGGAACTTTGTGTAAAATACTCTTTTATTTTATAAAAATGGAAGTAGAGTTTGGAAAGTTAGCTTAATTTATAGCTTTCTGTTACTCCTGTGGTTATCTACATGAGCAGAAAACAGTACAGGAAAATATTTTTGTGTAACTAAGTGATCCCAACTTAAATTCATATGGCAATAGTGGTGGGCTTTTAGAGAAAATAAAGTTGTTTTATCAGTTTTTTGAATTCTGAAAAAAAACCAAAACTGAATTAAGGTGACATATTTCTTCATTTGAATTTTTACAGCTCTTTCTATTGATCTAATCAATGACAAGGAGACTTTGTTTCCACTGAGTTCCCTTTAAAATAGATGTGAAGGCAAGTTTTATTAAAAGAGCACAGTGCAAAATCCATTACATGACTTAGTCTTAAGGAAGAAGCTTCCTCCATCACAGCCTAGGGTGAAGACCACTAGATGCCCTTAGCTGGTAAAACAAGTCAGTAACGGTTGCCAATATGCTCGTCATGAGCAAGTGAAAGTAAAACTACTGAAGTATTGCACGTCGCTTCTAGTACATCGAGCACTTTACAAGTGTTAATAAAATCAAGCACTTGAATTACATACAATGCAACCCATGATGACAGTGAGGATTTAGAGCAGGGGTGTCAGACTCATTTTCTCCAGGGGCCACAGCAAATTTAGGAATTTTAGAACTGTATAAATGCAGGAGTATTTACTAAAATGACATTCAGTCCTTTGAAGGCAACTGCAAGGCTGCTGTGGCCCCTGGAGAAAATGAGTTTGACACCCCTGATTTAGAGTGACTAGGAAGCAAAGTATTCTTGAATACTCTCTTACAGTTGTGTATCTGCAGACAAAATGGGACTCATGTTACACATGACTTCTGCCTTTGTAAACTGCAGATCCCATTTTCCTTGCTAAACTAGTTTGTGTGGATAAACATCACACTTTTAAACTACAAAACAAAGCTGATCTTACATGCCTTTCCTCTTTTTTTCTTGTTTCTATGAGCTGAACCTGAAATAGAGAGATATTTATTTCTCAAAAGTGAATTTCTAAAATGCATCCTGTAGTAACATGTATTACTTCACTGTCTCGTTACAGAATAAACTAGACTCAGATATTTGGAAGATGTAAATTACTGTTGTATGAATCACTACTTGTTTTTACTTTGCTAGGGCTTTTAATTAATCCCTTTTTTAAGTAGTAGTAAAGGTAAATTTTCTAACTTCGTGTGGTACTTGGATGGGATTGTCAATGAATCTCATTCACAGTTAAATTATGGAGGGCACCTGCATCTTGGGAAGCTGTGTGATGTAATTATGCAGCACTGTAAATGGAGAAAGACTCTAAAGTTTCAAGCTGAGTAGATTCTGAAAATGCGGCTTGTGAATAAAGTGTTACAACTTGCTTTGATGAGCTATTTGATCTTTATGCTGCTGTAAACTCTTTTGCCAGAATAATTTTATATAAATTTAAAGAAAAAACTGGAGTTCTGGTCCCTATAATAAAGTTACCAGATTATAAAAAAAATCCAAGATATAAAAAAATGGCATGGTGGATTTCCACTTCTTTTCAAGATTGAAATTCCGTAGTAGCATTAACTTTATCACAGATCATAGTCAACTTTGTCTGCTCTCGTGAAGGTTGAGCAAACTAAAACTCTGCTCTGATGACTTGGCAATTGTTATCCTTTAATTTATTTTTTAATATTATTTATTCTTAGAGAAAAAGCTAAAAATTTAAATGGACCTATCCTCTCACCTCTATTTGTTACCTTTCCTAATCAGTGGACAATAATTGCTTGCTGTTTTGTGCATAATTTAAAGATCCAGTGAGTATTCTGAGGTAACATCGTTTTGTGACATATGCACTATTTGCTGGTTTGATAAATCTTGAAGCAAAAAACTGCAGAGTCATGAGACAGAAGTATGTCTGCCTTTAAGCACCTCACCTGTCCTCTGCTACTAGTGCAACTCTGCCAGGGCTGCTTCTAACAATTTGGGATCCCAAGCAACTTCAGAGTTGCTGTTCTCATTTGCAAAATGACCTGTCAGAGTATGAGCATAATCTTCAGGTTTTGGTACAAGCACATTCAATCCTGACATGAGCAAGAAGACTTAGATGTAATTCTTCATGTTATGAGAGCCAAGAATGGAGAACATGTATCTTTATTTTCCAGTGTCTGACTTCGTATTGCTTACAAAGGCTATGTTCAATGTCACAGTCATGCGTCGATTCCTGGAGCTCCATCACTGGTACACCCACCATAGGAGGAAATGGTGTCTGTTCTGGTTATTCCTATTACTTAAAATGATAAGGTTAAGAAAGTCGAAGAGAATTTACTGGGCTTATTCTCATTCTATATGACATAAATAAAACTTAATGGATCTATAATATGTAAGTCAAACAAAAAATAAGCCTTTCTCTCTGCTGTATATTTCAGTCAGTATCTATGAATTTGCAGGAACTGTGTATGGTTCTTTGCATCATAAACGTACCAGCTGCTGTAGTCTACAAGTACTGACTTTGGATAATTTGGTTACTAATACTTAGTGTCTGGGAAACGAACCAAAATAATGTATGTTACCTAAAATAGATTTATCTTCAAGGATTTTTTTTCCCCTTTGTCTACTTAATCGTTTATGCAAGGAAGTAATGAGATTCATATTAAACAAAGTTGTTTCCATAGCATTGAGTAACGAATGAGGCCATAGCCACTTGTTTAAATAATAACACTTGTAGATTTCTTACAATGTGAGATAACTGGTCCTCTAGAGACAAAAGTTATTTTTGTCCCACTGCCTTCCTTCATCTTTTCTCCTGTTACCTCTAAAACATTCTGAAAAATCATAAATCTCTTTATAAACATATAAATGCCTATAAATTCTGTTTGACAGGTTCAGCATTAAGGTTGCCTATACACACTGTTAATGATTTGCTATTTCACATAAAATAGAAATCACAAGTGTTCCTCCCACGTGGAAGTGTTTGATTTGAATCAAATGAAAAGATTAAATTCTTGTCAGCAAGTTTTCTAGGGAGTTCTGCCATTCAAGGAAGTGAGTAGTTAATTCTGTTATGAGAGGACCAAGGTCACGGATTTGGAGCAGTTCTGGTACCTTGTGCTTCAAGATTCTGTCCTTTAAACTGTATAATGCCTTTCCTAAGGCGTCAGAGAGGTGCTTTTGAGCATCAGTTTTAGTCACTGGTTCTAACTGTACCAATCTCCTCATCTGTAATACACAGAAGAGGGGAAGAATCTCCTTTTACCATCTAGTCTGCATCTCTGTCTCTGATACCTCTGATAGCACAAGCAAGAAAGTATTATGAAGTTAGTACAATGAAAGAAAACATGACTGTTTGCTAATAGATAGAATCCTCCTTTTCTGTAATCGAGCAGGATGGAGAAATGCATGTAGCTGAAGAGATATTGTGAAATTTAATTTGACTGACAAAGCAGTTTGATACTTATTTTGTACATTGTATTTGTATACATCTTGTAGTGAAATAAACCTTCTACTGTTGGAATCTTTTAACAATGTGTTTTAATGTTGAATATTTCTGGCAGAGAATAAGTTTTTCCAGCAGTTTTCTTATTTCAGCTTCTATCATATAATTATTTCGTAAAAGCTACTCTCATAATTTAGATTATATAGATCATAAAAGATTTACTGGTAAACCTTGTCTTAAAATTAGGCACAATCAAATGTGTTCAACATATTTTAATCCTTTCACAGCAGTAAGGAAGTGCCAAGAGGTGAAGATTGAAAAACTTGGATTGGAGTTGGGTGTTACTTAATGTTAACAACAACAACAAAATTAGAAGCAATCAGCTGAAGTACTTTCTGTAATCAAGATAAACAAGTTAGGTGATTTCCCCCTGTTGATTACTTTTTTATTGTTTAAGACCTGTTTCACATTCATGAAGCACTTTGAGACTTTTGTATTGCAATGAATCATGTAGTGTCACAAAAATGAGTTAAGCATCAAGTCAGTAAGTGTTTTTCCTTGCTTGTAACAAGTTTTCTTTGAGTTATTTATGTTTAAAATGTATTATCATTTCTGACAAAAATTTCTCCTGGATTAATTGGGCAATAGCATGTAGGCCATGTGGCAGTGTTAACTTCATGATAATGTCTGTATCAATTTTATTTTCAATTGCATGCTTTTTTTTATTTGCTTCCTCTTAGATGGGAGGAAACAAAATGGGAGGAAAATGCACTCGCCTTTCTACACTTCTCTATGCTTTTCCATTAAGGATCCCTTCCCTATCTGTAGTTTTGATAACTCGTCCCATCTGATATTGCTTCATGCATTTTTAGAAGTTTAGTTTCCATGATATTTAAAGGTCATTGATCTGGCATAGCTACTATAAAGGTATTTTTAAAACACATTTTGAAATAACGGTCTCAGTATAATGTTTGAACGACAGAAAAAACAGTTAAAGACTAATATTCTATCTTACATAGTAATTGTCTAGTTTGCCTATCATACCTATTTTTATGGTATGTAGGGACCAAAGAATAATGATATGTTTCCTTTGATTTAAACTTAGTGTCCCCATTAATAAAATGAAATGCTTGTTTTACCCTTTTGTCTGCTACTTTATGATTGAACAGGGTCTCTAGGGAATATTTTAGTGCTATAATAATTCAGTCTTCCTAAAGGAAATTAATAAGTGCTTTGTTGAATATAGAAAAGGAAAATGAATTCATGGACATGGGCTAGACGTTAGTTTGAAAATTTTTGAAATATTTTCACTGAATACTCCTTACCTGTACATCACTGACTTGTCCTGTTTAATTTATTTCTATTTTGTAGACTAAGTTAACTTGTTATGTAGTTTTCTGACAAGTTCACTAGAACAGTTAGTTCTATAAATGTGTTCTGCTATACAATCAGAAGTAACAAAGGAGAACTTAAGGATATGTTTTTATGAATAAATATAAATGAAATTATTCACACAAACTTATGAACTTATAGTCAAAGCCTACATTACATTATCATTGCTAACTTGAACAAAGAATCAAAAGCTTTTTAAAAACAACCTGCTTGTCCATTTGACTGCATGTGTGTTTGTAATGGCTTTGTTTTTATCACAGATATTTAGTTCCAAGAATCATGCTCTCCTTTCAGTCTCTTTCATTAAGTGTGATCTTTTTTATTTTAAATTGTTGTTGGATGGCCATATTGTGCAATCCTTCTATATTCCGCCCCTGTTTACTCTTCTGTAACTTCAGTGGGCACTGGTTTTATAAACTATTTTTACTTCCTCATATCATTATTAAGACTGTGCTTTTTCATTCACTACAATGCCTGGAGTTGTTTATTCCTTCCCTTTTACACCTCTGTCTGTTTAACTAGTCTAACAATCTTTACTAGTATGCTTTCAGTGAGTCTTTATGATTCCCTACACCATGCCTGCATCGTCTGCCATTTGTATAATACTGAAGCACTTAAAATCCTAAGTATACTTCTCTTTATAAGATCACCATGCAACAGAAACTGTCATTAGCCTTGTTCTATAGTAGTGGGGTGAAGACATGGAGAGAGTAGATAATATAGCTAAGGGTTTTAAAAATTTGGGGGCAGAACAGGGACTTCAGCATGCCTCCCAATTCTTAGGCTGTTATGGAAATGACTCAGCCAGCTTTCTGATTATTCAGAAATACTGTTTTACATCAATGTAGCTGTTAAATCAAAAGATCTCCATTACCATGTAGAAACTTTTGGACTTTGAACTGAATCTGTTTGAATTTTATTCAGATTTCTGATAGGTGTTGGCTATTTAGTATTCTTAAGTGAGAACCATATCCAGGAACTCTTCATTTGACAGACTGTTATGCTGTTTGTGGGATCATGGCTGGAACACTGTATTTTGCTAATCTAGTTTCCCTTGCATCTCAGGTCAAGGCTTTAGAATTAATTCCTCTACTGCAGCAGTTTTTGTCAGTCAAAACAATGACATGAAAAGGGGATATTTATACAAGCAACCCATACCAGAAACATGAAGGGCACAGAAAAAAAGAAGTCTGTGAGGACTACTGAACATATGCACAAGTGCAACAGAGGAGCTGGTCACTGGAAAAAAAGGAGAAAATTGTGTTTGGTCTTGCAACCTAGACTCTTCATAGTGACCTGACGTGGGGGTGTTTTTTGTGGTTGTGTTTTTTTTTTTTTTTTTTTTTTTCTCTTCAGAACAGAAATTAAGGTTCTGGTTATAAGTGAGGACTGGTGAGGAGCTTCTTAGAATTTCAGCAGGAATACAGCAAACAAAACCAACAGTTGTCTCACTGGAGTTTATCAAAGAAAAGTTTTGGAATCTTTTTTGGATATATTTTTTCTTAAACTGCCCAATTTGCAAACACCAAATTACACAGCTTGTGAATACTTTATGAAAGAAAAATTCTTGGCTGTCTCATCAGCCATGTTTTCCACAGATCATTCTATTTACTTTCATTCAGTGAAAGGAATAATGTTTTTCTGGGTATCAATAATTAATCCTTTGAAACTAGGCAAACCGTAGCTACAGTATTATAACTGACGTCAATGTAATCTAATATTGACCAAGAACCTAATATTCAAAGGAATCCTGTGGAAAGGCGAGTTTAGAGGGAGTGCCTTGTAGCTCACGTGTAGTTAGTGTTTGCTTTCTCTGTCCTGTAAGATTGACTCTTTTCAAAGAGCTTTCTAAGTCTCCGTGCAGCTATTTTCCCCACATTCCTATCTGCAGCAGAGCAGGTGAACTGTTTCAGGTTTTTTGTCCTTTTGCTTGTTTTTAGTACTGTGAACTGGTACTTAGTAACTATTAAGATGAAGACTACAGATGGTAACTGTATCTGATGGAGAACATCTGCTGTGACAATGTATTCAGTAGGTACCTGATATCTTGACATACACTATATATTGCCCAGCTGCTGAGAATGGTCCATTACATTATAGTTTTACATAAACTTAAACCCCTGTTTGGGGTTATCAAAACGGCGAGATAAAGTATCTAAGGGCATGTAACAGAATTACTGATAAAAGTCTAATAATTTTAAACTCACTGTTTTAGAGGTCTGCCTAACAGAAAGGGGAAATGTATATGCAAAATTATTCCTTGTCACATAGCATCTGTTGGTGGCTTTGGGGAAACAGATGAATGAAGAGGAAAGGAATATAAGTGTAGATTTCCAATGTATAATAGTGGCCAGTATGAAAGTGGTGCTGATATGCTATAAAACATTTCTTAAAATGCAGGCTGTAGATGTGCAATGCTGTTAATTGAGGGGCAGTTAAGAGAGATAAAATTGCAAGTTACTCTCATCAATGTCTAAAGTAACCCTTCCGTAACTTTCCAAAACTACATTTTATTCCTCTGTTACTGTTGCATACTCCAAACCAGGTGCAACTGCCATTCTGGCAGGCCCTTTCTCATCGCATATGTGTAGGATGGAATTCCAGAGCCAGAATTGGGTTTACCACATTGCTATTACTCTTTTTAAACATCTGCATAAACTGAGCATACTGATTCCTTTTCTGTGCTGTGGGCGTGACTCAATGCCCTGTATTCTCCTTACAGTCGATACTTCATCATTTTTGTGTGCTGCTCATACTAGTTAAATATTAGATAATCAGGAATACCTAAAGTTCTTTTCTTTTGCATCAGACTTTAATACGGTTCTTTTTACTCACATCACTTGCATGTTTCCTGTTTTCTCTAACACATCTGATCAGGAGACCAATTTGTTGGTATAATTATTATTATTATTATTATTGTTATTATTATTCAGTACTTGTACTTCAGAGCATGCTTACCGGGTTGTCTGCATAGTGTCCTGTTTATTTTTGTTTGTTTGGTTGGTTGGTTTTGTTTTTAGGGCTTCTACAAAGGTGGATTATTCTCAGATGCTGTTTTAAGTCTTCCTAATGATTTTCTGATTTTTATGTAATGCAGCCCTGGGTTGAATGTAGTGTCTGTGGTTAGTTCTATGTTTGAACAGATACTTTAGAGAGAACTAAAGTGAAGCAGGAAGGGGAATACCTTTTATAAAAGGAAAACTGGTTTTGGGTGTCTTCCCTTTTTAAAGTCTGATTTCTTGTGGTAACTGTCTCTTATGGTAACTAAACTTGTGTAATCTAAATCAATATTTATTGCTGAAAATATAAGACAAATTATTGAAGTTTCTAGTACAGGTCTGTGTCAAACCACTGGTAGAACAGTGAGTCCTGATTCTTGTACACCCCTTCTCATCATACATTCTCTTCCATTTGTCATTAAGTTCAGGAAATGTATATTTCACAAAATATTCTACTTCTTACTTAATCTACCTGGATGTTCCTGTTTTCAAGTAATTAAAATAACGAACACTTTGTGAAACAACAGGTAAGCAGAGTGGATAAAGATAGCGTTATCTTACTTGTAGATACTGAGCCTGTAAATAATTGAACATTTGCTGTCACTCTCAGGTTATTTTTTTAAGCACCTTTTCCAGGTTGTGGTGTTGGTTACTCAATGAGGTGAAGAAATAGCCATGAAGCAGGTCTATACAGTTAATAACAGGACTGATTTGTACTCAGTGTAAATGAATATAATTACACCTCCTCTACAACGAAAACCCTGTCAATACTTTTATATTCAGTAGGAAACTGTAGAGAGTATAAAAGCGCACTGTGCTGTGCAGAGGAGTACTCATGGAGTAAAATCTGGTGTTTGCAGAGTTTACAATCTGATAGGTAAGCTTGATCAGTTACAAAAGGCGGTTGAACTGGTGGGAAGAGAGTAATAAATGGTAGGACAGGGCTGTGGGAAACTGTTGCCCTGGGTTGGGCTGAAATGGTGTCCTAGGCCACAGGTGGGCTGGGAGGAGACCCTGGGGGAGAGGGGCTAGGGCAGGTGAGGCCTGTAGGTGCACCCAAGGCCTTGTAGATGTGTCTAGGTTGCCTAAACCCAATGTTTTGTTTTATTACAGTGCCTGGTATATACAGCTAGGTTTTATTTTCTGGTTTATAGTCAAAACACCAGTGGTGGTCAAGATACTTCTTTAAGATTGATCTATATGGTGTGGTGATGAGACAGGTCACAAATCATCCCTAACTAAGTGTTACTCCTGGAAATGCATTGTGTTCTACCATATGTCACCATCCTAAGCCATGAGCTCATTTCTGTAGGTTGTGCTCTGTGCTTGTGCAATGCAGTATACGTCTTTCAAAGCTGAGTGCAAAGCATGTGATTCACTGTATCCAAATTTGTCAGGGAATGAGGTCCAGTTATGCAAATATAAAGTAGCTTTTATCATCTGTTTGGTTGTTTGCTTAGGAAGTACTGAATTCTGCTGTAACTCTGAATAGTTTGTTAAAATAGCTACATCATGCACTGTGCTGTAATCGCTAGTAAGAAGATAGAGCCTGCATTTTGGGAGGGAGACTAACAGAGAATAATCTGATTAGCTAATTAAGTTGCAATACTGTGATTCTCTAAGAACATGTGTTGCTCTATAGTCCTTTGTTGACAGATTCAGTGCAACTGCTTTATTAGTTCAGTACTCCTCTCAGGAAGTGCCCTTGCCTTTATGTCCAGCTGTGTCCTCAAGGCCATCTCACAGCCATGCGTTTTGACTGTGATAGTGTCGTATTCCTACTGTAGTAATAATCACTGAACCAGCGTCAAACATCTTTGCTTGTATGATGGATTTCCTGAAGGGGATTAATGGCAATTGATTTCCTGCTTAGTGGCCTATAGGCAAGTCAGCTATAAACAAGATATTTCAAGCTGTTGGTCTGTGCAGAGTGCTTGAAGCACTAATGTAGATCTATGGGTGCAGTTCAAGTGCTCAGTACTTGCCTCAGCACTGAATTTTTTGACTCCCCTATGCCTGGTTATCATAACTTGTCAATGTTCAGGAAGTCATCAGTATTATGTTGTCACTGAAGGCACGCTCATGGCACAGTCTGATACTTTGCATATGATGTGTTTTAGATGATGTACAATCCAGGCTGGCTTTTCCTATCTTTTCCCTTGATTTTTGTGCAGCATCTGTGACTGTAGCACATAGCAGGCAATTATAGAGGGCGACATCCTTGCTGCAGCATCCAGGAGAGAGTGATATGAATTCCAATGCATGTGACTCATCAGTCAGCTTAGTGCAGCTGAGGCTCCTCTTTAAATTCTAGTTCTACGAGAGCCACTTGCTGTCAGAAGAATTCCTGTGATATATTAAACACTTTCATTGAAACACTGACACTGGTTCAATGATAGTGTGGCAGCTCCCTGCAGATTGTCTGTGGTGTATTTTGTCTTCATGGTTGATAATTATTGTCTTGTTACATCATGTGTCTCAGTAAAGGTTTACTCAGATAATTAATTCTAGTGATAGTAAATTAAAATTGTACATAAATTATGTTCGCATCTAGTACATGTTATTTTGAACTACTACATCAAAAGGTCTTCCAGTGTATGTCTGACAAAGTCATTTATATGTAGCTCTCTAATTGCATGCATAGCTCTTGGCAATTAGGCTGCCTATAGATAAGGAACATATAGCATTTTTGATACCAAATATAGGTTTTATCATTTAGTGTCAAGGAGAGTATTATCTAGCTGTTAGCCTGATGTCTCATAGAATATTTTTCTTTCTTTTCTTTCTAAAGAGATATGACCACATAGGTGCTTAGTTTCATCTAGCAGGAATCCAGAAATCATAATTTGCTATTTTCATTGCATTTCTTAGCCACAACTGTATGCTGACTTTCAGTGTTAAATTGCTAAATATTAACTAACCCAAATACTTACTTTGCAGGAGGCCCAGAAGATCAATGGTGGTGGAGATACACAGGCAGATGGGGCCTGCAAACCAACAGATGAAAAAGAGGAGAATGTGGCAGCAGAAGTGGGATGGATGACCTCTGTGAAGGACTGGGCAGGAGTCATGATATCTGCCCAGACATTAACTGGCAGAGTACTTGTAAGTTTTCTATGACTTTCTATATTCTTATTTTAGAGAACATTTTTCAACAAACACGCCATCCCAGCGTTAGTAGAAGATTTTTGATTGGTTTGCTACATTAGAACTGAGTCAATCCCAAGTTTATATTTTGCAAGTAAAACAGCAGACTGATTCCCACTTCAAGAGAGAACTGGAGACAGCAAGTAAGAAAAATTAACTTCCAACCCACCCCCAGCCTATTTCAGTATTCTGGCACTATGATTTTGAACTGTGCTACAAACACTGACTTTAGTTTTGCCATATTATATCAAATTACTATAGGCCTATTTTGTCTGGAAGTCAATTTTGTGCTAGGAAAAATTGAAGCCAACTGTGAAAATAAGCACAGTGTTAAAAATTTAGATATTGGTCAGAACAGTAAAGCAAAGACAAGTCTGAATTGGCAATGCATTGGGGTTTGTGATACTTTTGATAGACTAGTAGTGATTTTGTTTTCTTGATTTTTTTTTTTTCTTTATTAACTTAGGAAGTCGTTCAAACATGAACTGTTATGTATCAAATAAAGCCACAAATCAGATATTGATAATATGTAGTTTCAAGTTCCACTGAAAAAACTTTATAGTTTTCACTTTCTTTGAATATAATTATTTTATGGCCTTGTCAGCTCATACTTAATTGTCAAGTGTGTTCTGAGAAATTTGCTGCAGTTAAAAATGTCTCATGCGATTTTGATTAGTTTCCTTGTTAGAATGCATGCACTTGCAAACTCATAGAAGTGATATTTAAATCCCATTTAAAACTTTTGAGAATTGCAGTGAGATTTTGAAACTCATTTGGGTTAAACTGAAAACAGAGTTCATGTCCTTAATTGTTTAAGATTGTTTACTTTCATTAAGTGATATTTTATTGTGAGTCAGTTATGATCTATAGAGTAATTACTTGGGTGGGGGAAGGAAAACAAAATAAATTGCACTTCCCAGTCAAGTTTCTTACGATGAAAGTCGAGGTGGCTCAGGTGCTGCTGTCTTGTTTAGTTCCGCAATAATATTATTTTGATTACCTTTTTTTTTTTAAGTACCTTTTGACAATTTGCTTATGTTAAATGCTGACTTTTATCAATAGCTTGAAAGCATGTTCTGTTGCCACTTTTAGTGTTAGATGTCTTCTGTGTGAAACTGGAATATTGATTGTCTCATGAAAAGCAGTATATTCATCTTTTGCATGTGTTCCTGATATCTTCAACATTAAAAATGCTTAGAGCCATGCTTCTTGTTCCACTTCAAGTATCAAGGCTAGAAATCTACCAAAACCAGAGTCCTATGTTACTTAGCTGTGCAATCAGAAGTTAGCATGTGTTATTTTTACTGAGGGATATGTGAGCACACAGACAAACAAATAATCAAGACCAAAACCTGAAATATAAACCACATTTTACTATGTGTTTTTATTCAAGATACTGGGAGAACTTATCAGCTCCATTTGATGTCTCTATTTCTTTTGGGGGTACTTTATTTATTTATTTATTTTGTATTTGCAGTTTACCATTGCATCTTATAAGGGACTAGTATATTTCCAGAGATTTTTTTTGTAGACAGCTGGCCAACATCATTGGGTCACATTATATCTGAAACTATATTTATAGGCTTGTCAAGGTGTAACGGCAGGTATTGTACACATCTTGGATCATCAATCTGACTAACTATCTGAGAAACAAATAGTAATGCATGGAGTATGTTAGTTAATTTTGTTCAGTTTAGAAAATAGTATGTATTTGTTCTATTATACCACTCATGGGTTTCAGGATTTGAATTGATAGGATGTAATTTCCAGAGGACTATTTTCAGTATGAACATTGATTGTTTATTTAAATTTTACTTCATGGTTATATTTGCTAAGGATCAACTGCTTCAATGAACACTTGTTCTAGAGAAAATATTCACGTTATTTGTAGATATAGGATGTAGCTAAGCCAAGTCAATATTTTTATCAAAGTATGTTATTTGAAAATGACTTACTCATGAATTCCTGCACACTTAACACAACCTGTTCCTACCAGCTGTTTTACAGGGTTTCAAAAAGATGGACCCAGAACGCCTTGTGTTGTGATTTCAAATTTTTGAAACACCCTGTATTTCTAAATTTAAGTATGAAATTACTTTTTTGTACTCTGAAGGAAGAACTCCTGGCTTTATGGTGCTATGAAATCAAAATTGTGTGAGATATCTGTAGCTAAAGAAAATAGAGTATATTTTTTACACTGTCAGATTTTAAATTAAAATAAGAATTACAGATCCGATGTTCACGAAAATGTTTTAAAAGTGGTCCATTGAAAATGGGGTTGGGAAAAGAGCAAAGATCTTCAGTTCAGCATGGTGACCCATCTGCCTGGGTTTATTTGACAAGAGAAGGAGGCAAGTTAGCAGAGTGCTGAACACACATTAGTGTAAGGTAGAATCTTATTTGTGTTTTCTGCTCATGGAAAAATCTCTCATCATTATTCTTGCCTTGGATAGTCATTTTCTACACAGTGAATCTTAGTGGAGTGTCAGGTGCTGTCTCTGGAACCAAAACATAATATTTTTTGCATCTCTTTCTACTGGAGTCTCTCACTATATCTTTGACATACCTGGTCTAGCTTTTATTTCTTCTCCAGTAACCTTACAAAACAACTTCTTAATTTATCAGATCAGTTTGTCCAGGTGCTTTGTGAGTGTTGGAACAAATATTTATATAGTGACTGCTCCTATAATTACCTCTTTAATATTTAATCTTAATGGCTACTGACAGGTGAAGAAAATAAAGGCCAACAATATGGAAAGTGCAGGACAAAATATATTTTTAAAGGTCACAGCTTCACATCTGTGCAGTTGTAGTACAAAATTGTACTTTTACATCAACATAAGATGATTTACCCATTTCTCTTGTGAAATCAAACATTTCTTTTTAGACAATAGCTGCAAATCAGTAGGCAACCTTCAAATACAGGCTAGAGCACCCACTTCAACCATAGCTGCAGAACTAGTTGAAAGCTCAAAAACTTACTTTTTTTGATTGTTGTTTAAAAAGTGTTTTGGAAAAAACATTTTTGAAATCACGCAGTTCAGTCCATCTACTGGAAAGTAAGGGATGTTGCTTGTTATTGATGATGTGGGTCATTGTTGAGAGAACTGAGACAGTGAAATGAGTCAATCCATTTCTGACAAACACAGTGGCTCTGAAATCCTTGAAAGAGGTGATTCCTCTCCACACTAGTTTTCCCAAAAACATTTAATTATTTGGTGGTTGTGGAGGGAAGAGTAACTGAAATTAAAAAAGTATTCTTAGTCTTCTACCCTCCCATTTCATTGATAAAAGAGGAAGAACTACGTTTACAGTCTAAATAAAGAGAGAAGAAATTTAAATCCTACTCAAACCTTGAAATATTTTGCTTTTGACTTCAATTAAATGTTCCATTTCAAATAAAAATAAACAAACATTTTTAAGTATCTGAAACTTTCTGTAAAACACCTATTGGTGATGGATATCTGGTCCTGCCAGCAGTGTTTTCTGTGAGTTGTGGAAAAATCCTCAGGCTTGTTATTTAAATTTTGGCAATATCTTGTACATGTACATGTTACAGCTAACTAGGTGAAGCCAAAGATATGGGTATTGTGCAAATTCATCTCTATTTACAGAAAAACATTCACACATTCTCTGTGGAAGTGATTCTGAACAATGGCAGAATTAACTGTCTCCCTGACACAAGCTTCTCATACTGGTACTCTTACATAAAACTCAGTATTGTTTCCACCTACTCTTTTTTACTTTTTTGAAGCACAGAATTCATGCTGCCAGTTTTATGTGTTGCTTCTCAGAAGTGGTAAATTATATCTGGTTCTTCAGTACAAAATGCTTGCCTCAGGTCATTTCATAGTATGCTACTCCCTCATCACTTAAGTATCTAAGAACAGGTTCATTGGAAAGAATAGTATCTCAAATATATCCTGTTAATATGTCCACTTGTATCCTTAGCTTTTGGTTACATGAGGTAGGAATTGCCCCTGTTCCTTGCTTCTCAGGGTGTTTTTGTATCAATTCAAACAGAAAACCATTAAGAAACAGATTTCTGTCCTTTCAGTCTCTAGTGTCAGTTAGGAGTAGGTGTTGTGTTTTTGTGGTGGTGTTTTGTTGTGTGTTTTTTGAGGGGAGCAGCATGAGAATGGGAAATTTACTTGCTAAATAATGAAACCATCAAATTTTCAAAATATTTGACCATCACTTGTTTTATCATGATGTCAACTTAATGTCTTATAGCCTGTAATTCGTAATTCTTGTCTGGTAATGACAGCACAGCTAGACAGAATAGACATGAAAGTGACACGTACATGGGATTGTGCTAATATTGCAGTTGATTTAGTAGTTTATTTGAATATTGTAGGGATAAAGTACTGAAATAGAACTCGACATTCTTACTGCTTTAGGAGTGAAATTCTTAACTTGACATTTCAAACGTGGTTCATGCACAAAGGAATATTCACACTACCCAGCTTCATGTGAAGAGCAGGCTTTGGAGGAAGTCATTTGTAGGGGGTGATCCAGAATGTACTTTAGTTAAAAATGTTTTTTGTTTTCTCAAGCAGTGCAGAACACTGAGCTGGAGAGGCATGGTGCCTGTAGCCGTGTGGTCAGAATATCCTTTTCTCCTCATTATTTAGGTTTTTAAAGCATGCCTGGAATGTAATGTTCTTGTTGGCACAGACTTTGAAAATGTTACTTTTGTTCTCAGATGATGTAGATGAGAATTTTACATACTGCTTAAAAAAATGTCCATATTAAATTGCATAAATACACGATTAACAACATGCTAATTGAACCCATGCAGTTCTGTTTGCAGATGATGTTGAGTGGCATAAGTATAAATAACAGTTAAAGGTAACAGTTTACTTAAAATCTGTTTAGGGAAATACCGATTTACTTTGAAGTGCTATATAATGCTGTAGATATTGGAAGTACCAGATAAAAGTTCCTGAGGTGAGTTTCTCAAAAGAGTCAGACACATAATTAATTTGAAGAAGCAGGAAATTAAAGGTGTTTATGGACTAATTTTGCTTCCTGAAATTAATTTTTCTGATCATTTGAGTAAGAAGAAAGAGACTTCCTTAATTAAGTGAAGTGCTTAATATACAAGATAAAGTCATATGTATATTGATGAAGTTACCACAGTTCACTCTAGGATGCAGTTGAATGTAGAGTCTCCTTGAAACTGATAAAGAAAGAAAAATCATTATTTCAATTGCAATTCCAGGAGATAAAATGCTGAAAAAAGTTGTTCTGTTTTTTTAACGTGTGACTTGTAAATGCATAGCAGAGATATGAGCTTTACTGAGCTTGTGCTAAGAGCCTTGTGGTGGTTTTGCCCACAGCCTTGACTCTCACAGTACCTGAAGGAAAGAGAATCAGTCAGAAACAGGCAAGCTTTTGTTTAAGTGGAGTCTATTAGGATTTGCGTTTTAATCACTGCATGATGAAAGTGTCTCTTAGATTGGCAGTATTGAAAGAAAGAGGAGAAGTCCTTGCTGGGTGGGAGGGGGTGAGGAGAGGAGATAAAGGAGGAGATGGCATTTTTAGTGGCAGTGGTATATTTAATTAAGTAGTTTATTACTAAGTTATTTAACTCAAAGATTAGGTTGCTTTTTTAATGCAAAGTAACTACATTTAAAAAACTAAAGATGAAGAAATGGTATATGAAGGTTTTTTCCTTAAATTAAAAAGTGCCTATATGTTCCCCAGTATACATTTAAAATGAAATAGAAATTTTCTGTAACGTAGTTTGGTTGGAATTTATAATTGTTGCTACGTTCTCTTCATCTATCAAAAAAATCAAGCAGTCATTCTTTTTTTCTCTGGCTCTGACTGTTGTACATGTTCAAAGGTTGAAAAATGCAAGTCTGACAAATATTTTGGCAAGATAGGACAAAGTTTTGAGGTTAGTGATAAAACTTGGGACTAGCTTGAGACTTGGGACCCTGCTTGGCAGAGGGTCTCCTTCTGCAAGGTTTGCACATTGCAGTTTCTGAGAAATTGGTGTCAAAGCTTTAGAATGTGATTAAAAGTCTGGATCTAAGACCATCCAGTGAATAGAGAGTGCACTAAACATTTACTGTGGAAAGATTAAGACCCTTAACTGGACTTCTGAAGAACTGTTAAAAATGCTGGAAGGCCTCACTGCTCATTCAAGGAAGGTTAAAAGTGACATCTTTCTCTGACTTTATAAAAACGTAAGCTTTCAGGTTTTCTGATTTGTATGTAATGATGACAGTTTGATCATAAATACATGTGGCACTGAAGTGCAACTAATTTGCAAGTCTTGCTGAAGCAAACATTCTGAAGTGTAAGTTGGTTATTTTTACTTGGATAAGATGTAGGTTTCATCCACAAATACGCCATAAAGAGGCTATTAATTAAAAATTATATCAGAGTACCCTAGAAGGGAAAAAAACATACATGAAGCAATGGACTTAAAAGTACTGATGGTTGTGTGTTGTGAGTTGGTGTGTGTTTTTTCCTGTGTGTGTTTTTGTTTGTTTGTTTTAACTTTGTATTCAGGTGAATTGAGAGCTAATAGAGTGTTTTGAAAAAAAACAAGTAGAGAGCACCACTGGATTTTTAAATATGTAAGTAATTATAGTAGATTTTCCTGGAAAAAAATGTATGCTATATACTGCTTATTTTTTTTCAGGATATTTTCACAGCTAGCTTGGCTCTTTGTGCTTGCTTTTTTTTTTTTTTTTTCCTGAAGGAGAGCACTCATTTTTTTTTTTTAACACTGAGGAGAAAAAAAAAACCCACTACTTCTTGCAATAAGTTACAGTTGCCTAGCAGCCAAAGTGAAATTTAGCAGCAGAGAAATTATGTGTGGTTCATATCTCCTTCCAAAGGCAGCAACGGTTCTTTTATGACTTTAATGAGAATAGATGCTCAAAGGATAATTTGGTATCCCTGGCAGATATGAATTTGGAGAGGCTGGATACATTTGGTATATATACATATTTTTTGACAGTGTTCTTTGCAATATGAGCTATTTGGCTAGATTTGTAAAGCAGGAAGAGAAAGCTTGAACACCCTGAGTAGGTAACATCTCAGAATTTGCATATGACATTTGAAAAACTTTCTCAGGAATAAACAAAGCTCTCGTAAATTTTGGTCTTTTTTTTCTTTCCATTGTGGGACGCTGTCATCCTGGAAATGTCTTGCATCCAATCTTGTGGAATTAACATACAGTGTTTTCTGAGTACCTGTAATGTTCTTAGGATGCAGTTAATCTGAGTAGAATTGAATTTCAAATAAAACGTATTAATTGATTTGACAATAGAAATTGAATGTATTCTTCAGAGACTTAGTCGTTCATACTCATATCCCAAGCCTTTTACAAATCGAAACCCTGACATCAGTTATTCAGCAGTGAAGTACATGCATTCTTGGATAACAAGATTTGTTTTGTAGTCTTTTGTTTATGACATTACAGTTTTTCTTAGATAGTGAAGGGAAGTTTGGTGTGGCCTATAAACTCCCCTAGTTAGGCTAAAACAACTAGTGCCATATTTTCCCTTGTATTTTGCTCTAGGTTTGTGATCTAGGGGAGGAAATCTTTCTCAGCCTCTGGGTCTGACTGGATGGTCAGGAACCACAGGATGTTCCATCCATGTCCTCTGTGGTGTGGTGTTTTTTTTTTTTTTTTTGTTTTGTTTTGTTTTCCTTGGGTATTTTTTCTTTGTTTTGTTTTTATATATAATATGTATCTTGAACCAAGACCCATATTAAGACTTGTTTTCATAAGCAAGTAAAATACTTCACAGAAGTTAAAGCAAAATTGGAGCTTCTCAGGTTGTGATAGAAAGATTTCAGAAGATACACTGAAGTTTCACTACAAGGTTTACTGTCATCCTCTTTCAGGAGAGAGAGCATACCTTTTATTTCTACTCTGTACTGAATCTACTTCCAATCCCTAGCATAAAAATGAGGTATTACTAGGCCATTTGGGAATGCTAAACATTTCAGGGACATTATAATTGTTATAAGTTATCTAATCACACTAACAATTAATTTACCTTTTTACATGTCCCTGAGGATGACAGAACAATAAATACTTGTTAATAACCTGAGTATACAACTGTCTCTTAAAGCAGATGACTTTTTATTTTGTGGATGAAGAAAGTAAAACACAAAGGATCTGATGATGACTGCAAAGTGCAGAAATTACTAGCACACTCCCACCCATGGCACCAAATATGTGGTTGATGAACTTCAATGTGTGCAAAAGTAGGGTGATGTATCAAGGGGGGAAAAAAAGAAAATCTAAATCACACTTACATGATTCTGAAGCCAGAATTGGCAGTATAAAAGATAAAGCTGAGGAAAGATTTTGGCATTATCATAGATAGTTCTCTGAAATAATTAGATTGATTCTGGGGATTGTCAAGAACAGGACAGGTGACGTGATTTAGAAAAAGACATGACTCAAAGTCTTTATGTACTCATAACTTGAGTAATGGGTGAAATCCTCGTTTTTGTATCTTAAGAGTGATAGAATAAAGGACAGAGAAAGGCAACAAAAGCAATAAGGATGCAAAACAGCTGCCTTATGAGGTAAAAATGGCTGGGAGTTTTCTGTTTGGAGAAAAGGCTGGTATTGGGTCAGCATTTACAAAGGAAGTTGGTGGACAATATATGCTGAGCTGTTACTAAACAGATGCTAAAAACAAGAATGATTTATGACAGTTGTTAGAAATCAACCTAACAGATTTTCTTTTAAGTTTTGGCTGTGTGGTGTTTTTCTTTTTTTTTTTTTTCTTTTGAACTTCTGTTTTTTGTGTGGGGTTTTTTTGTTTGTTTGTGTGGGTTTTTTTTTGTTTTTTTTTTTTTTTTTGTTTTTTTTTTGTTTTTTTGTTTTTTTTTTTTTTAATAAGGGATACTGTGCAGACAGTGTCATCAGGTTAAAAAAATAGATTGGACAAATGGGCAACAGATACCAAACAGCCATTACAGAGTATGGGAAAGAGTGATCTTCCAACACACCTATTCCAAAGACTGTATGAGTGGAATGGTCTACAGAAAGTTACTATTCTTTCTTGTTCTTCCTGAAAAGTATCTCATATTAACACGGTCAGAGATGTGTCTCTGCTAGACAGACAGCTGAACTGGCTCTGGGGTGACACTTTTACAGCTTCCAGTCATACCTTCTAATTGCTAGATCAAAATTTGACTCACTCTACACCTTTAGATTAATACAGTAGAAAAAGGAGACATAGAGTCAGAGGGGAGTGATGGGGAAGCATCTTACTTTTAATACATAGCCATTTAAATGTTCATGGATCTTATTTATTTAACAGTATGTATATTTCTGAACCTGTGTGTAGCAGATTATTTTTTAGGTCTTCTGGATGAAGAGTTGAACATGTATTTTAGATTATATACTACTACATCTGTATAAAAGTTCCCCTTTCCTCAGCCTAGTCAACAAATAAGAGAAATGTCCTAAGGACTAAAGGGTATAGTCTTATCAAATTAGGGCATTTGTACAAAGACAGTACACAAAGCTGCTGAGAATGGACATTTCAGTGTGTTAGTGTAACTGTACATGTTATCTGTTCATCACAATTGTTCACAGATTATGAAGTGGTTGCTGATGTTTGTTACCTACTGTTCATATGGAGTAGTTTGGATTTTGCTCCTCTGTGTTGAGAAATGGACCTTGTCAGTTTAGTGGGGCTTTTTAAAAATCTTTCATAGGCCTTGGCAGCACATAAATGAGTCCAAGAGATGTGTTCTAGATTGCCTTAATCTCCTGTGACAATGATGTGGGCTACTTCGAGGGTTTCCATAGGAATAAGAACAATGATTCTCAAATTGAGTTAATGAGATACTGAATGATAATGGAATAGAGTAGGAAGTGTTGAGTAAGTCTTGCTAGTTTCTATGGTAACTGCAGCTAGTTTAAGTTCTGGTATTTCTTTTTCTGAATATTTATTGATTGTTGACAATACCAAAGATTGTTTTGAAGGATTTTTGCTTTGAATCAAAGGGTGGGCTTCTGCACACAGTCTTGGAGGAGCGAAAGTTCTTTTAGTCTACATATTTCTTGAACATAGGACTATTCAATTCTGCAATGTAGCTGTAGCATTTCTAGTTGTCACTGCACCTTCAAGGTAGCCACCTTGTGTTTTGTGAAACTGCTGTAATTTCAGTGTCTTGTTAAAAATAGATATATATGTATATTTAGTAGTTAAACTAAAATAAGAAAACCAAGAACATGCTGATTTCTCAGTATGAGGCAAAATCTAGGACCAAGAAATTACTTTATTATCAGCTATGACACTGTTCTGTGGCAAGAAAGGTGGCTGACTTCAGTTGTTTCTCCATCATCTTGCTTTTCGTGTTAATATATGCTGATCTTAAACTTTCTTTTGTGTTAAGTCTCTCTTGAAGTGTATGGCTAATGAAACATAAATAGTACAGGGTGTTTAAGAAAGACGGACCAAATTTGCCAGTATACTGTTTTGAAGTTGGATTCATCTTTTGAAACACTTTGTAATTTTCTCCTCAGTTTTAAATACTGCTTTGTGGAGATGGATTAGATGAGCATGTTAAAATTAAATCAAGAAGAAGATAAACAGTATGTTTCATAAAAGAATGGCATGAACTATCCTGAGAACTTAACTGAACTTAAAACCTTACATTTGAATTCTTACTTCAGAAAGTGGAGTATTAGCAAATTAAGTGTATACATCACACGTGCAATTAATAATTTTTTCTCTTAATTAAAATTACTAATTTTAGAAGCCTTGTTTTTGTAAGCAAGATCTCAATGTAGTCTTGTGTCAATGTATCTACCCTGTTTTTGTGGTCTTTTGGTCACGTTGTAGGAGTTCTTCACTGTGCTACAGTGACTTCTGTGACCTCCAGATAGATGGCCAACTTGTAGAATCTGTTCTGTTATTATTACAAAGTGTGTGACTTTTCCTACAGTGGGAATAAATATACTCTGCTAACACCTTTAACATCTACCACTTCATTTTTTTTTTTTTTTCTAAATATAGGTGTCTGTGGAATTGTATCATTAAAATGAAGAGCAGTAAACACACTTAAAAATCATGTTCTGTCATATTTTGAATGGTATGATTATTTGGAGGAAATCAAAAACATGGTTAGTATTTAGACAGTTACAGCAAAACTGGCTCGGGGAAACTAGTATTGTAGGGGTATTTTTGAAAAATATTTAGAAGGCTCTATCACTACATGAATGTCAAACATAGATTATGAAAAGCCCTTGCTACTTCTTTCTTAGATACAGCTGGAAGGAAATTACATAAATACAGAAGTATTCCTTCTGATAACTCCGTATTGCATCCTCATAAGAGCATGGTGCAGAGGAAACTTACCTTCCACCTGTGAGCCACTGACAATAGTCAGATGTTGAAAAAAAGATATGGACACAACTGTTCCAAATGAAGCACGTTTGCAAAGCTCACCAGAGGAGACAGATGGCTTCCCTTTAAGGCCTTTAAGCCATTCCCATGCAAAGGGCTTCTCTGATAATGCAATTGATAATATTATTTGTTTAATATTTTTCTCTTTGCATTTAGTATATTTAATAAAATTGTGCATGTAATCAAAACACTGATGTGATAATGCATATTTTTAAAGATAATTCTGCATATAATTTTGTACAGCTCTACCATAAATTATTTTCTCTGAGATGCAGGGTAAATGGGACAAACTTCAAAGCTCATGGTTAAGGAAAAAAAAATCTCCATTTTTATGTCTAGAGAAAAACAATAGTTAATTTAAATACAAAATGTTATCTATCAAAATAGATTTCCTTTTGTTTCTTGGATATTCAGTATGTTTTTTATTTTTTAAATTTCAAGCTGTTGTTTGATAGTTACTTAAATACGCACAAGTTTCCTGAGAAATGCCCTCAGCGGATTCTTCTTGGCTTCAGTAGTTTTATGTGGCTCCTTAAATATGCAATGCTTTGGCATGGGAGGTTCCTCTCTGTTGTAAGTAATGCTTTATTTCAGCTTCAAAAGCTGAAGCAGAGACAACTTCACAGCTTACCACTAAAGCTGCAGAAAGTCTCACTTTTCCTGTGAAGTCTAATGTCTGTCCTGCTACTGGAAGAATAGTATAACATTCAGTCAGAATTAAAATGCCAGCTGCTGATGTGCAAGAGTCACAAAGCTAATTGACAAATTCCCCAGATTATTTATATATGTATGTATGTATGTGAAATGGTTCTCCTTATTGGTAAGGTTTTGAAGGCTCGGTTCAGGCTGAAGTAATAGTAAACAACCTACATGTATTTCTGAACAGGGAGCAGAAAATCTATTGGAAGAAATTAGAATGAAGCTATGAATTCAAAGTAAAAATCAGGAAGTGTTAACTGTCTGTTCCATGTGTTTCACCTAGAAGCTGAAAGTTCTCAGAGTCTTCTAGAAGTCTACAGCAAAATACCATGAGTTTAAGGGGGAAAGCTGCATGTCTGCTTCCTAGTAGGAGAGTTTTCATCCTGTAGACACTTCTCTCTGTCTTGGAATGAGGATAAGAGAAATGTTTGAGTAGGGAAGGTGGGAGAAAAGGAAAAAGTTATTAACGTTTCCTCAAAAGGTGAAGGGATGGGACTTTTCAGATGTTTGAAGTAGTCTTGCTGCTTCTTGCTGTCTTGTGAAGATTGCTTCTATTCAGCATAACTAGGCAGGGTAGATGAGTGAAAAGTCAATTTCTGCAATGGAATTCCATGCTTTCTAATGAGCTATAGAACCACTTACTGTGGTCATGGAGAGGGGCTCACACAACTAACTTAACTGAGGCAGGGTAGATATAGAATGACAAAGGAAACATAATCTGATTCTTCCTCTGTTTCTAGTCCAAACTTCAAAGAATTAGATTTCAAACACAGTGTAATTGTTACTGCTTAGAATGGGGATACCACATTTGGAGCTAAGGTGAAATGTGGAACCTGATCCTGCCTTGCGTATACAGATAGTCTTCGCTGCATGCAAACTGAAACATCCATTTCTGTCAGATGCCCACGGTCCTCTCATTGAAAATCATGCGACTCCTACGTACTGTTAAGAAACAATTTATGCCTGTCAAGAAAAATCTTGCAAAAATTACTTCTGTAGAGATAAGTAGATTTAGTGAGCCATCTGATTGTTGTGATGTATAAAATGTGATAATGTCATGAGCCTGCTGCAATGGATAGTAGAATGCTAAGCATTTGCACAGAGATACACTATTTTCTTTGTTATTGTCAATCATTATATCTAACACCATAACATACGTTCTGAAGTTACTGAATGTACCTTGGGTATAGCATTTCTGTCCTATATAGTTAAATCCATCTAGTATTAGGAAATACATAGTATGTCCTTTATATAAATATGTATATCTATACACACATATTTCTATATATATGAATTATTCTTACTTCCACATTTTGCAATTGAAGATGGCATATTCTGTCAAAATATGCTTTTACTGTACAGGCTTCCTTGGTGTTTTTGTTCTGTACTTCTGCTTTTTTATCTCTTTTGGGCCTGATAGGTGCAGACAGATAAACTGAATTTTTCGTTGCCATTCAGTTCACTAGACTCATTATGTATTCTCTTTTGGAAAGAGCCTTGGGCATCAACACTAGTTGCTCACGGTCTCTTTATAGCTGATGGTTCTTGATATGAAAGACCTATTTTTTAATGAAACAGTTCTATTGAATATCCAAACTCACTGTTTTACTTCTACAAATGAAAATCCTGCCTATGTGAGATCTTTTCTTGTTTCCATTAAGAGAAAGTATCTTGTGGTAAAAAATGTTACATCTGGTTTTAGAAAAATTAGCTATTAACGGAGAACTAAAAATGAGTTAATTTACTGATATGGAATTACACGAATAAACTGACGGTGAAGTTTGGAAACATTTGGTTTGCCACAAATTAAACATTGAATTGAGAGAGACTTCAGCTTTGTCTTATCTAGTGTAGTTACGAATACTGACATTAGATGCTTGCACTTATAAAGGAATTATCTAGCAGAGAAGAAACAGTTTAAGACATTGTTGAAATATATATTTGTTTGACCAATAGAAATTTGAGACCATTGAGAGGTTAAACTAAAGAGTTTTCAACACTTTCCATACTGTAATGTGGAATGCATTCATGCTGTCTTGCTTGCCTAGAAGAAAAATGGAGGGGAAAGCATTATAAAAATATTTACTATAATCCGTTACAAGTGATGTGGTGTTGATTTTTGTGTGTGTGTGGCAGTGGGGATGAGGGGTAGTGTTTCCCTTTTTGTGCGTGTTTTGGTTTTTGGTTTGTTGGTTGGTTGTTTCTGTGTTGTTTTTTTTTTTTGCCCTGTGGCAGCATCATTATTATTATTATTATTATTATTATTATTATTATTATTAATAATAATAATAATAATAATAATTCAGTGATCTCTACAGTAAATTAGGCATTGTCATTTGGTATTGTTGGATTCAGATTTCCAGATTCCCAAGCTTTCTTCAGCAAATAATGGCAGCCTGAACTGTATGGGGATTTAATATGTAGTTACTATTAGAATACTTTACAGAGAGAATTTTGATAGGCATTTGCAAAGCCCTGTGTGTAGTTTATGGGAACTATGGAAGCTGGTACTGACAATACCTTAATTCTCTAGACTTTTACATTATTCTGATGTTAGTGAGTATTTCAACCAATTCACTTGATATTAAAGCAAAGCATGCTCTACTGTTCCTTTTGATGTGATAGTTGGCAGCTAATACGAGTTTAAATAGAATAAGATTGACCAGTTCTCTGCAGGTTAGTCATATCGTTTATTGCAAATGAGGGACTTAATGTTTTTTGTAGTTGGTTCAGCAGCAGCTTTATTCTTAAACTGTCAAAGTCTTGGTCCTTCCTGTTCTTTGATCTTGACTTTATTTATTTATTTATTTATTTGATGTGTCCGTAGCAGATTGGAAGTTTCAATAGTCAGTTCAAGGACTTTATTTCAGATGAGTAACTGTGTTGCTGTGTCAGATGAACTATTTCTCTTTTATTGTAATATTGGTCTTTAGCTTACTTGTTTTTCTTAAGTTTATAATGAGTTACAGAAGTAAATTAGCGGCAGAGATGGATGTTTGAAACACTACTCCACAAAAGCATGATTTCTGTAAGTGTTAGGCTGTCTCCAGTCTAGGAGAACTGATTTGAGAGAGAAAGGGATCTGCTTGTCAAGGAAATTTATGTAGGGAGTTCTAATCCATTAAAGATGATCTGCATTGTCTCCAACCAAAGGCAATGAAATACAGGAGCTGGATAGTGTCTATTTTACTGCTTCCAAGTCCTCAGTGAGGGCAGGAGGGACTGGCAAAGAAGTAAACCTACTGTCTTATACATACTCTATACAAGGATGACAAAAGGCACTATTAGCCTTAAAGGTGCAGTTAATTTATGAGATTTGTTACTCTGAAATCCACTGTAATCTCTTGTGCTTTACCCATAAGTAGAAACAAACAATAAGAAGTGTACTTTGGGAAACTGTGACTTCCTCTCATCTTTCAGGTTAAAACAAAAGCAGTGCAACTTGGCTTCTCTTACACCTACAGAAAGCTATGTGCATGCCTTTTATTTCCTGATATAGTGAATTTTCTGCAATATTCTTATGGATGATAAAAAGTTCTTCAATTTTTCTAACAAAGTACAAAGTTATCTCCAACAATTCTAGTTTATTCCTTAAAAGAAGTGATAACAATGGAAGACAGTGAGTGCCGCCTGATCCACTTTTATTGGTCTTGGCTACTGGATTAGTTACAGCTTGAGAGATGTGACAATATGGTTTAACACTGCATAAAAATGAATAACTGACTAAAAAGAATTCAGCTAAAGCATGTGTCTTAACTTGGGAAACCTTGTTTAAACATGGTGTATAATAGGTATACTGCTGTATCTTTCATCTTGTACTAGGAGCAAAATATTGACTTTATTTTCCCTTTGTTTTTATGTTTTTTACTTTTAAGACTAGAGAACAAATATTTTTGAAATAGCAGGAAAGCTACTTTGCTCAATGTAACAAAAAAAAAAATTAGGTTTTAGTGTTTGCTTTTTTTAAATGGAGTATTCAATTTTAATTTTAAACACTAGAAAAAGTTGACAGGAGTATGTCTGCTAACATAAGCAGTTAGTTCAAAGTGCCATTGAAAAACAGTCAGGTATTGTAAAAACAAAAGGCATGTCTTTATTTGCTAGCAAAAAGAAAAACATCTCAAAAGCATAATTTAGCTTATGGAATTGTTGACAAATGTGTTATTTGAATTACCTTTCTCTGCTTACTGCTTTGTGTTGAAAAATGCATAGTGTGGTTCATTATGAATATGTCAAGAATACGTCAGAAGGAAAAAAAAATCAAAGGAACAGTAGGACTGAAAGCATTTTAAACCAATAAGATCTAGTTCAGTTTCTTGGTCTCGCCCATATCAGTGTAATTTAATTGTAGTGCAGTCAAACTACATTTACACTGGTTTAATTGAGGACAGATGTAGTTTGCTATTTTCGAGGATGAAAATAACTTATTTGGAAGAGCCTGTTCCTGTCAGAGAGCCAAATTAAACTTTATCAGAACTATAGACACCTGCCTTCTTACAAGAAGTTTAAGGACTAATGTATGTGAAGGCATGTCGCTAATATAAAACTAATTGTGGGATGTTTCTTGAAGGAAGGTGAATAGGCTTTTGCATTAAAGCAAAACAAAGCAGAAAAGCTTGCCTGCTACACTCCTCTAGAGAATTTTTCTGGGCTCAAGGTCAGATGATGTTGAATAGTAAATTAAATCCTGTCAAAACTTCCCCTGAAAGGACCAAATATGCACATACAATTAATATTTAATGGTAGTAACAGTTACAGGTGGAGTGAAAATTGGATGCAAGTAACTTATGTGTTTGGAGGCATTTTGTTTTTTGCCTGGCTCTCTATAGCACTTCCAGGTTTCTATACATGTTTTCCGTTTTGCAATGCCATGCTCTTATTTGCAGACTGAGTCTGTATGAGTTGCTAGATAGAAATCTGATGCTGTAACTTTAGTAAAAATTTTCAAACTTATCAGTGAGATCTTTTCCCATGTGTATGACCACAGAATTATATTTTCATTCCCAAGCTTCAATTGTATCTCATTCTTACTCTTCTTTTAATGCAGAATCTGATAACTTTATTTCTTTTTTGACTTCATCTTTCTAAATGCCACAGAAATTGCTAGATTTTTTTCATTTTTGAATCATATGTATAATGCAGAGATTATGATAACTCTGCCTTTTTCTAATGCGCTTACTAATTTGATGATAAAATACTCAACAGCAAGTTTACTTGGATGAATAAACATTGCTTTGAAGTTTCTCCACTTTAGAAAACTTTGTAGGAAATAATTTAATTTTAAAGTAATTCCTTCTCTATTTATGAATAATGAGTTGAAAGCAGGGTGTTGTTTTTCACTTCTAATTGTTAAAAGCATTGGCATCAAGTCACAGGAGAGAAGTGCTTTTGGAATGACTTTAATGATTTACATCTTGCACAAAATTTTCTATTGCATATCCTGTAGGAGTTGACATAGGGCGGTAAGGATGTTTGTCTTAATTGCCATACCGATTACCCTTGATCTAGCATGGATAAATCAGTATTAGATAATAAATAAACAAAGATGAATTTTAGTCTTGCAATTTAAATACAAAAAAAATCATGTCTATTGACAGATCCAGTGTTTAGTGAGAACTGCGAAAAAATTGCAAGTTTTGTTTGAAATATTGCCTACTTTCCTACTACTGCATAGTATGTTATTTGTTGTCTACAGATTTTTCCGGAAAACTTTTTAATACAGCCATGTGGAGTCTTTAGTATTGCTGTCTATTGGAACAAGGTCAAGGGAAGTTGTAGTGCAAAGCTTAATGCTTGGTGTTCTTGTTTGTTTGTTTTGTTTGTTGTTTTTTTCAACCCTCAAAATGTTTTCTTTTTGTAATTATCCAAACCCATGTTTTAATGTTACCATTGCAGCAATGAAATCTCATAGTATTTTGTTGAATAGAGTAATCAGTTAGAAGTAAAAAGACTTTCTTGTGTGGGAGGCACTTTTCACCTTTATTAATGGTAGTTGGGAAAGCAAAATGAAGCTGAGGTTTTGTTTCTTGTCCTACTGGGCTAGAGTCCCCCACATTTAACAAGATTAAACCAGTCTTCTGGAAAAGGTAATACTTTTTGTAAGGAAAGCATTATATTAGTGTCAACAATTTTCTTTTAAAATCAATAGATCTGGTAATGCATTAATGAACATAGTAAATTGCAAAAGATTTCTTTTTGAAAGTATTTTGAAATAGCAACATGAAAGACTATCAAGCCACTGTTAATATTATGAAATATCTTGACAACATAATGATTCGAATTAACTGTGATTGGAAATTTCACTGATGTAAAATGCCACAGAAGAGAAGTAGCACAACTTAACATTCTGACAGGTATGTAACACTGCTTAATCTGAGTTAAGTGTATGTAAGACACAACCTGGAAAATTGCTTCTAGGTAGAGCCAGAAACATGTGACTTTTCAAAATCACATTTTATGTGGTTTTATACCACTATTTATCGGACACAGCAATCCACTGTAGCTGATTCAGTTGAACGATGACCACAGAGCACTGAGCTGTCACTTTGCAATCACTGACTTAATTATTAATTTCCTCCCTCATCCCCCAATACGGCAGTCAAGAGTACGATGGCTAAAATGTCCGTGCTTACAGACGTGTTACTGCAGGTGCAATTGCATTGGTGAAAGTTATCTTCCCAGGAGAGTCTATGTCTAATAGCAAAACAGGCTACCTAGTACAAACACTATTTTTGTCAGCAAGATATGCTAAATTAAGTTTCATTGATGATGTTAAGAATGACTCATTGCATAACTTCTGAATATTAACATGGAATAAGTAATGAAGTTCAGTTGTATTCTTCAGTTTTAACACAAACACTCAGGTTAGATTTTAGCTTGAAGGAGCATAGAATGTTCAACAACAGCAAAAAACCAACCAAACAAACAAAACAACCTTTTTCTTTTTTCCTAAAAGACAGAGATAATGTCAGAATCATTACAGTCTGAAAGTTCATATAACATGCAGAAATATCTACCAGCAGAAGAAGGAAAACCCAACCAACCAACCAAAACAAAGACCCAAAACCAAAACAAAAACCCAAACAAACAAACAAAAAAAGCCCCACAACAACAAAAAGAACCCAAACCAAGGCTAAAGGTTCCTGATAAAATATATCTTTATTTTCATATTTGCTTGGAATGTAAAAGCTTTATTATTTGTTTTTCTATGTATTTATTATTTATATAGTGACTCTTTTGTCATATCAGTCTTACTTAACAAATGTTGAATGGGATTGCTGTTCAAATATAACCAAGTTTTAAGCTCTTAGTGTTTTACTAATGCCCTGTGGGTAAAAAAAGTCACTAAAAGAAACCTTGTATATTAAAAATTTATAGGATTTTCATGATATTTCATAAATCAGAGCTATGCTTTGCTAAGCACTATGAAGACACAAGAACATGAACAAGTGCTTTTCTAGAGAGCTTTCCATTTAATTAATATAGAAAGAGGGTGTGAAACCCAAACTCAGATTCTATACTGAAAGTTTACTCAGGAAATCAATATCAACATTCAGAAGTGAATATTAATTCAATGCTCTTCCTGATCATTAAAGAAAGTAAAATACCTCCTTTTTATGATCTTATACTACACCAGTTTCAGGAGCTTATGACTCTGCATTTATTCATTTAGCCACTTCTAAGGGTCAAAGTCAGGTGGTAAAACTACTTACCCAAGTTGTGCTTATTGGAAGAAATCTCAATTCTGATAGTTTGTCTTGGAGTTCTAAGGAAAAGGGAGTTATGAGTTTCATTTTGAAGGACATCTAGCACTGAAAAATGAAATCTGTGATACCCCTTTTCCAGCTTTGCATCGCAGCAGGATAACTTAAGAATAACCAGCAATGTCTCAGTTTGCATCCCACGTGGCTACATTGTGATTGACTTGACATGGATCTGACTTGGATGAAGGGAAAGATCTCCAGATCTCTAGACCAGACACATTATCATGAAGTTGCTTTTTCTTTTTTTTTTCTCCCAACTCCCCCCTAGCCTTTTCAGAAGGGGTAACCTGCCTTCAAATACTGTTACATCTAAATAGCGTGTATGGCCAGTTCTGTCAGATTGTATCAAGAAATTTGTGTTTTACCTTGGTTTGGAAGAGTGATATTATTGCATAACAGTAGACACAGTTCCTTTTTGTATAAACCTAATGAGGTTCAAATAAGCAAAAAGTGTTGTTATTCTAACTGCTTAAGTAATTTTTTAGGCTTTGAAATATAAAAATGAATTATATACTGAAAAGTTGTAAAAAGCCCAACAAAACAAAAGCTACCCTCAAAGCCCCCAACACCAAACCAAAATACTTGGAAAAAACTTCAGAATATGAACCATTAAAGCAAATCCCTAGAATGGACATCAATATCTGACTGTTCTGCATCATCCTGCTGAGTGCTTTAAGAATTTTATTCTCCTCCTATGCCTATGTACTTGACAACTTGCAGTGAACTTAGTGCTACCTGGAAATAATGTAGCTGTTTGTTAAGAGTTTTAAGCAGGAACCATTATGACCGTAAAGCATAGAAATTTCAAGATTATCTGTCAGGTTTTTAAACATACCATCACACAATTGGCTTTTCACAACACAGCAAAAAATTAATGACAAGATGAACAGGTTGCTGTACAACGAGTGTGATGATGGAGCATGGGATTTTTTCCATGCCTGCTTTTGCAATGCTCTTCAGCTTGGTTTTGTTCCCCTAGTTCTTGTTTTGGTAACAATCCCTTATTTATCTCACTGTATGGTCCTTCTTAGTAGATCGTATTTTAATGCTGAATTAAACACAGTGGAAGTGGAGAGAAATAGCTGTCACCTTCTGTATTGTATATATGCAAATGTGGAGGCTGTGGTCCTGACTCTGCACTTGCCTAGAATTCCAGAACAGGAAACTTTGGGTTCTGCACTTGCAATCTAGTTTTAATGTGAAGAGAGGTGTTTTTTTTGCTAAATTAGCATTCTTCAATAATACAGAATGTTATTCAGTTATAATATACATTTACTAGAAAGATTTGCTGGGCATATTTTGAAGAAGGGTGAGAACAATGTCATTTGACTTCTGCTGACTGTATTTCTTCTCCTGACCTGGTAAAGAAATAAGAGATTTTGAGACTTACTGCCTGGTGTTTCTGTTATTGTTCAGCTCACCTACTGTGATTGAAGACAATGACAGAAGTATTAGTGGCCTTTTTCTGTCTGTTGGAACCACTTATCAACTTCAGTAAGCACTTCTGTAATTGTCTCTGGAAATGTGTATTTTTGGTGAATTCTACATCTGAACATAGAGTTACTATGTAGCTTTTTCTATCTTTTAATATATAAAGTTGCGTGTGAATTTTTTTAGTCATCTCTAAATATTTAGTTCAACAATACATAATTCCAGAAAACTATAGACATAATGTAATCATCCTCTTGGAAGAAATTCTGGTCTTTTTGGAAAAGTTTCATGACAATTACATAATTTGTGAAGCAAATATCTTCAATTAGACTCTTCTTTCTTCAAAGTCTTTGTACTGATCTCATCATTAAACAAAGCTATCTGTCTCTGCAGTCTAGTAATTAGTATTGTAGCAGAACCCTTTTATTCAGATGTATAATTCTTCATTTGTCCCTTGACAGGGTTTAGACACCATTCAGGTTTCCAGTTTGATGGCATCTGTTGCAGGTGTGGTGGTGTTTTTTTTTTTTCTCACATGTGAAAATCTAAGTTGAAGAACTGTTAAGTGACGTTTCTCATCATAAAAAGTCATTTAAAATGTATTTTTTAACCTTTAACATCCTGTGTTCAAATGATACACAGGTTACACAAGATTTAATATTGGACACAGTTAAAGTAGTACCACATGTGAAACAAAACACAAAAAATCCCTATGATACAGAGATTATTTAGAGATTGTTTAGGACACTTAACTATTTTTCTGTCTCTTTGATATAGACATACAGATAGCTATAATAGAATCGCGCTGCTCTCATACCTGTCTAGATACTCTATCCTGATTAGACACTGGCTTTCTAGTCCTATTTGGGTCACACAGCTGATCAAACATCTGCACTTCTTTAGAGAGATAATTCTGTAATTTAATAAGCTGCAGCAAAGGGATGGTTTTATAATCCTCAAACTCTGAATTTTATATGTTGCCTAAGAAATGTATATATTACCTAAACCTTGTTACTTTAGGGGTTTTATATCTTTTTATCTTTGTACTTTTTTTCTATTATTTTTAACAGTGTCATGAAGCTAAAGGATTGATTGCCTCATAAATTGTATGCGTGCAAAAACATCTGAAAAGTCTTTAGGTTGTGGCAACTCCTAAAAACTCTTTTTGAAATAAAGTCACTTTTAATTTGTTTAAAATCTGGGGACACTGAAAGTTTGAACTGTTTTTCTGTGCAGAATGTCTGCTGCATTTACTTTCCAACTTTAAAATTTTAATAACAGATGAAGCATGAATGCAGTCTTTAGACTGGATTTCATTACATAGTCTTGGTGCAGTAGCAGTGTAATATTTATCTCCTGATCTCAGAGAAAATTTGGAAAGGGCAATCTGTGATTTTTCTAATCAATATTTTCTAGTCTAATTTTTTCTAAGCAATACAATCAATTTTAATCAAAATAATATTTTAATGCTGAAGTGCAAAAATAATTAAGGAAGTAAAAGCAATAAGATAATAGTAAATGTTATGGAACATTAGATTTATGTGTTATTTCTTAGTTTTCACTGCATTTAATGTTAAAATATTGTTCAACCATAGTTCCACTACTATTCTGTGTGGCAGGATAATTTGTGCATTTGCAGAAATCTTTGACAAGGTGTCTGTTCTAAACAAGCAACAGAAATTTTCAACAAACTCTGCAACTTGTCTCTTAGTTTTTCAGCAGTCTAATATTATCTGTAAAGGAAATGTAACGTGCTTAGTCTGAAACATTGACAAAACAGCTCCAAGTAATCTGCAGTTTTATAAGGAGGGTCCAGGTCAAGGAGTTATTTTAATATCAATACCGTCATTTGTAGCAGTGGTTCTCAGAGGTGCTTCTGGGTAGCTTTCTACCTAGAGTAGTGAGGCAAAGTGATTATTGTTCAGAAACTGAATTAGGGCACTTCAATATATTCTGATACATTAAGAACAAAAAACCCCCTTCCAAATTTCAGTGAATAAAAATCGAAGTGAAACATATTTCAAATGTGTAATTTACATGCAAATACTAAATGTCATGTAGTCTTTAAAACAAGGAATCTCAAAGAATCAAATTTAACTATAGTATTTGGATTCCAGCTACGCAATTAAATAATTTTAGCAGTATATTTAGGACAAGCCATAGTTAGAAAAACCTGTTGGCCTATACTAAGGTTTGTTTTATTTGAGTTCTGTTATTTTTCAGTTGCACAGAATGAATTTTGATCGACCGGGCTTGGAAAATTTGAAATTATTCTTACATGAAATCTTTGATATTTAATAACTCATTATGTCCTTAGATGTCTTTCTCTACATTTGATTTAGTCAGTAGTCCATTCAGATGACTGAAATTGGAAGAATACCTCTATGGTAAATCCATGCACTAAGGAATTAATGACAGTATCTGGTACTATGACAGTGCTATTTGCTGATTTCTTTTACCACTATTCAAATACTTCATTGTATGCAGAAACTTTTTTTTTTTTTTTTTTTTTTTGTATATAGAAGCTTCTGGATTGAAATGCACTAAAAAGTGCTAGCTGGGAAGCTGGATAACTTTAAAACTTCTTGTCCATGTTATTGGTCTGCATGTGGGTGATACTGGAAGCACGTAAAACATTCATGCGTTTCTTCCTGTTTGGACTAATTTAGAGAATCCTGTGCAATTTCTAGAATATGCTGCTTTATTTCCTTTCCAGTCTGAATTCACATCTTCAGTGGAACTAATTTAAATATTACAGCTTATTTATTTTCCAGTTTGTGAACAGCTGCAGCATCATATTGTTTCCAGCTCCTGTATTCCACCTTTTTTCTAGCTTGACAAATTTGTAAATATTTTCACAGAATCACAGGATGTTAGGGATTAGAGGAGACCTTGAAAGATCATCCAGTCCAATCCCCCTGCTGGAGCAGGAACATCTAGATGAGGCTACACAGGAATGTGCCGAGGTGGGTTCTGAATGTCTCCAGAATAGGAGACCCCACAGCCTCCCTGGGCAGCCTGTTCAGTATTCTGATAGCCTTGGTTGTCACTGAGAAGAGCCTGGCTCCATCCTTGTGACACTCACCCTTTATATATTTTTAAACATTAATCAGGTCACCCCTCAGTCTCCTCTTCTCCAAGCTAAAGAGACCCAGCTCCCTCAGCCTTTCCTCATAAGGGAGATGCTCCACTCCCTTAATCATCTTTGTTACCCTGCACTGGACTCTCTCCAGCAGTTCTCTGTCCTTCTTGAACTGAGGGGCCCAGAACTGGACACAATATTCTAGATGTGGTCTCACCAGGGCAGAGTAGAGGGGCAGGAGAACCTATCTCAACCTTCTAACAACCCCCCTTGTAATACACCCCAGGATACCATCAGCCTTCTTGGCCACAAGGGCACAGTGCTGACTCATGGTCATCCTGCTGTCCACCGGGACCTCCAGGTCCCTTTCCCCTAATAGGTCATTTCCCAACTTCTAGTGGAACCTGGAGTTCCTACCCAGGTGCAAGACTCTATGCCCATGCCCAACTCTCCAGCCTGTCCAGGTCTTGCTGGATGGCAGCATGGCCTTCTGGTGTGTCAGCCATTCCTCCCAGCTTGGTGTCATCATCAAACTTGCTGATAGTACACTCTATTCCCTCATCCAAGTCATTGATGAATACATTGAATAGTATTGGTCCCAGTACTGACCCTTGAGGCACTCCACTAGATACTGGTCTCCAACTAGACTCTACCCCATTGACCACGACTCTCTGGCTTCTTTCCTTCAGCCCGTTCGCAGTCCACCTCACTACCCAATCATCCAGACAACACTTCCTCAATGTAGCAGCAAGGATGCTGTGGGAGACTGTCAAATGCTTTACTGAAGACACGGTAGACCACATCCAGCACCCTGCCATCATCCATCCACCTCGTTATGTCCTCATAAAATGCTAGGAGGTTGGTCAAGCATGACTTCCCCTTGGTGAAGCCATGTTGACAGCCCCTAATGACCCTCTTATCCCTGATAAGCCTTGAGATGGCACCAAGGATAAGTTGTAGGATAAGTTGATTTTCAGCCTGTTTACTTGGTACTCTTGATATTAGAGGAGGAAGGCAGAATTAGAAGTAAGCCCTTTAAAAGGCTTCTTAAAATTAAAAGCTTATACTGTCACATTGTGTTTTCAATTCCTGATTAGCATTAAAATTTCATTATGTTTCTGAGTTGGCAGAAAGTTTTCCCATTATGCTGAGTTCTTCTGCATCTTGCTGCTTGTTGTGGCGAAACTAAATTCAACTTGATTATTTTGATTATCAAAGCTGCTTTAAGATGCAAATGCAAGTAGTAGGTACTGTACTGAAATTCTTGAGGAGGAAATGACAACATCAAGACAGCATGTGCTAGTGGCTCACTGCCAAAATATGTATATATGGGTGTGCATATGTATTATAAATATTATATATGTGTATGTACATAAACATATTAGAAGAATATCTGTGTGTACATGTGTGTATTGTGTATATATATATATATATATATATATATATATATATAAAGAATATATCTGTGGCTCAAGGCTGCAAACCAGGACCGATTCTAATATTGATGTACTATGCGACATCAAACACTGATCTTGCTTGGTCTTAGTTTCTCATTTGTAAGTGGAAATTATTGCTGAATTCCACATCCAACTTAATTTCCTTGCTTTCTTTGTTTTCTTGTTTTCTTTGTCTAGGCTGTAAAATGTTTAGGGAGCAAGGCTGATACAATGTAGGACCTAGAACAGTATGTTCTAAGAAGCTTTTAACCTAAAACCTTGTGGACTGCTGTAGACTGAAGTGGATATTTCATCATAGTCTCTTCATTTGCTTGCAGAACTTACTTGGAAAACTAAAGATCACACATATGAAAGAGTATATTTAATGGCTGAGAGCCTATTTATTTCAAAGCTCACTGCTTGCACATGGTGCCACATGGGACCTGGATATTTCCTATTCCCTCTTGAATAAGTTAAAATAAGAAGAGTTTATTCTTATGATGTGCTTAAAAGTATGTCTAAAATATTTGAATATGTTGTGCCTTGAAGAGTAGAGTCATGGCAAAAAACATTTGTACCTTACTTTGTAGCCAAGTTTGAACATGCCCAAATATTCAGAAGAATCTCAGCGTGTCAAAATGATATAAACTATTTTACATTTTTTCCTGTAAATCAGAAGGAATACCACCTATCTGATTTCATTCCAAGCAAAGTGCAGGACATGATGGTATAAAGAAAATAGTCTTCAGTCTGTGATGTACCTGGTAATATCCCTTGTCTTTAGTCTTCAGCACATTATGTTCATGCTAAGTGTAATTTATCAAGCTGGAGTGACTCCAACTAAGCTGTAGTTTAGTTCAGTTTATTTAACCATTTCACAATTAGCTGGCAAATAAAAAAAGAGGAAAAACCCAAAGGATTATTCCCATGTGTTGAAAATCCTATTTTTGTCCAGTTGATATGAAAAAAACATTACCATTGGAATACGTGGAAAGTATAGGGATGTGTATAGAAAAGTATTGGGATATGGGAAAGTATAGCCAGCCATACAACTTGTACTGGGATTGATATGGCAATTCTATTAAATTAGTTTTTACTATAGTCTGATAGTCTTGTTTATATCTCTAATGCCAACTTCACCCCTTTCCTTCCCATGTAACATTACCAATTATATGAAATAGAAATAAATCTTGATTGTTTGTATCCCTGAATGTAAGGTATTGATGTTGTTTTAAGTTACTCGGTGTTTAGTTTAATTATGGGAAGCCTCTTTTGGTAATTATCAGAGAACGTACATGGTTGCCTCGTTATCTTGCTGTGGTAGTATGTGGCTGTTGTATTATTTCTATCTGCTCACTCTCTTGGGGCTTGTTTACTCATGTCCCCCAAGGAAAACTGTATTAAATACTTCTGCAATCTTTCTTCCAGAAGCAGAAAAATCTTGTGTCTTGTGTTTTCCCATCTTCAATGCTGATGATAGCCAGTGTAGTTGAGCTACTTTACAGTATGACTTCAGCATAGCTGGAATACAATGGTTTGGATTTAATTTGGAAATCCCACCTTAAATTCTTATGAAACAAGGATTTCTAGAAATAACATCCTGGAGGTTGATATTTTCATGTAATGTATAAAACAGCATTTGAACTTTTTTGGAAGTCTGTAAATCAGGGTGCTTTAGAGTTCCAGGGGGAAGCTGCAGCATTGTGCAGGAGCCATGTGTGGCTGATGTGATGTGAGAACAGAAAACTGTAGCTAATGAACAAGTTAATGCTGCATTAGTCCCTGTCTGAGAGATCTGCACCTGTGTATTCATATTCATTGCTGTTAGGCTGCTGTAACTCTATCATTCCTGTACTTTCTCTAGGGCTGCAACACAGAACAAAACCTTTCAACAACTGGAATATGGTTGCCTAGTATTCCAAGGTGACTCATAAGCAGATTAAACAGACATAGAGAGGGCTGTTCTACTGATATGATAATTTGGGTTTCCAGTTATTTCAGCTAAAATTCACGTCAGTCTTCCATGATGTAAATTATATGGGTTATTAAAGAATCCTCTGGTTTTCAAGTGAGTAGTACCACATAATTATAGAACATTTAGAGACACTCAAACCTCAACATTCGCTACACACACATCTGTACCTCATAGAATATATTTACTGTATTAAGATGGGTATTTTTAATTTAGTGATCCTTGCAAGAGCTGAGGATCTGCTCTTTCTCACATCTTGTGGCACTATAAAATTGAATTGATTGAATTGATTTCAGTGGAGTTCCAGCTGTGTAAAACTAGGTCAATATTAGAATATGACTGAAAGAATAAAATAAAAAGATCCATTTAAAAAAATGTTCAATATATGCAGCACAAAGACCTTGTGGCTTGAATTCACAAATGAAATTTAGAAAACCGACCATATTTAGCAGTTTGCTTTGGAGGTCCTGAAACTTCTTACTTTGCTGACCAGAATGTCATATGTGGCTCACTTGTTTTAGCCCTTTCTTGAATATATTGAACCAGGTTTGATTTACAGTAGGCACCTTGTATGACAATATGATTTAGAGGCAGACCAAGAAATGTGGCAGATGATATCAATAATTTTCATTTTGGGAGCTAAGACTGAATGCTTTCACAGAATTGCTAGTCTTATGTGTCTGTTGAATACTTTTTGTAATAATTGAACAATAAATGTAATGGTGCAGCTAGAGACCGACTTGAAATTTTAGTGCTGATGATCATCTGTAACAAATAGTCATGAATAGGTGTCATTGTATCAGTGATCCCTTTTGTAGTCCTAGGATATGTAACCCTAATTAGGCTTGCCCAGTAAATGAGGGAAAAGATGTTAGGAGAGAAAACAAAAACCAGCAAACATTTGCAAAATAGTGCAAGAGGTGAGAATGACCTTACAAGCAAATCAGAATGTGATTGTGGAATATGACTGAAAATTAATGTTGTCTCTCAGACTTTTTATGAGGTTTTAGGGGGTAGTCAGTTTGGTTTTTGTTTTTAACCTGTAAAAACAAGGATGTGTTTTTTTCTGCTATGTTTTACTATCCTCTTTGTAGGGAAACAGAATACGTATTTTCATATATGTTCCAAAAATAGGAAGTTCCATTTAATAAAACACTTTCCCTCCTGCCTGTCTTAAAAAAAAAACCAAAAAACAAACCCCCATCCCCCCCAAAAAACAAAACCCCAACAAAAAAAACCCCACAAAAACAAACAAACAAAAGAAACCCAACCACAAAAAACCAAACCAAACCACAACCAAAAAAGCCCAAACAGTAAACCACACACAAGACACACAAATAATTAAAAACCAAATCCAGTGCACCCAAAACAAAACCTAAACAACTTCCTTGTCCTTTAACATTAATATTGGGCATTGAAGTGTGCAACATTTGAAAACACAGGAAGTCCTAGATGCCTGCTTTCTTTCATGATGATCTAAAATGTACATATAGACTGCAATCTAGATGAATGCGTGTGAGCCTGATGGTCACAGGATGCAGCTTTGTGGCCTTTTTTTGTCCTTAAAGAACCACGTCCTGGCTGTTTCTGGCAGCTGGGAGGTCATGAAATTAAAAAGAGTTCATAGTTCTTCTGTTGCTTTCAACACTCTTAAATAATGTTTTATTGCTTTCTCACACATCACTGTACCCTGATTTACTTCCACTGGCAGGCTGCAAAAAAGATTTTTGATAAGAGCTTTTCTGGATTTTTCCAGTTAAAGTTTATCACTGGCATAATGCATCATCCCAGTAAATGCTGCTTTTTGTTAGATGTATAGAGAAATCTGGAATTTCCCCACTGCTGCTTAGGTTTGGCATTTATACAGTTAAAAGCAGTAAGTTGATAGTCAACTAGAAGATCCAGCAACTATATCTTTTGATAATTTCTAATTCTCACCTCTAGCATGGAAAGAGAAGTTTTAAAGTTCCTAAGTATTCTAGCTTTATTGGTCATTTTAAGCTCTATATTATCTTAACAACATCTGATACTGCAGAGGGTAACTACATAGGATGTGTGCAGTAACTTCATCATTATTCTTACTAGCTTTTTTTAAGGTCTGCATTGGTATAATGATGAAAATACATTGTCTTAGTACTATCTAAGACTACAAAAATGTATGCATCTCCCCAAAATCTGATTTTTTTTTTTACTGTTGTTGCCTTCTAATAATCAGACATAATTTAGTTTGCATAGTTCTTTTAATCTCATATAATTCTTCAAAACTTAAATGCTAGAATTTCAGTCCTTTTAAGAACAATAGCTAAATCTCTATAGTTCTGTTAAATATTTTCATTTATTTGCAGAAGCTTCAAGTGCCTGCTTAGCAGGTTACTTTGGAGATGCAAAATCCCTTGCTTCTATAAATACAGCCTCAGAGCAATCTTTCATTAGAGAAAATGCCAGATAGCTAATGCAGACACATAGCATGGTGGATAACAAAACAGAAAAAAAAGAGCATGATTGAGACTTGTGACTTACGTGTCTCTACCACTGTTTTCTAAAGCTCATGACATTTTGTGATTTATACATCGGAGAAATGGTGCCAGTACTTAGTAAATCTCTAAGCTTGAAAATGCCTGAATATATATATATATTTTATGCTATTGGCTTAACTATGTCATCTTTGCAAAATTATAATATAAATTTGAAGACACTTTAAGGGTAGAAAACCTGTATAACCAGTCTTGACTAAGAAAATTAATACCATTCACTACAACGATATTGTTTCACTGCTGAAAGGAATATTGTTTCCAACAGGTCAGCATCAGAGGGAGAATTTAATCACATCACACTTTTGCACTGCCAAAAGATACACTCACTCTCTCATGTCTACGGAGGCCTCAAAATTATTTTTTTTCTGAATTGCTAGGTGTGTGTTTATATTCCCAGTGTGTTTGCACAGAAACTTGGAAGAGCAAAAAAAATGAAGCAAATGAAGAGTCTTGGAAAAGGAGTGAATTTTCTTTTTTAAATTTTCAGTTAAAGAAAAAAAGCAAAACAGGTAAATTAGCACCATTTTAGCACCATTTTGCAAAGCCTTTTTTTTCTGTCTCCCTTCTTTGTCTCCCTTGACTATTTATGTCCTACATATGGACTATATTTTATTTTTTAATGCATGTCATCTCAGTAACTGAAATTACAGAAACATTTCTCATTTTTCTTACTTTAATATTAGTGCTATGATGATTTACTTATATTCAAGTATTGCGAAGTTCATATATTTAATGATGTCTTCTGCCTGAGATTGTACATTTGCTGCATATTTTAGCCCCATGTTTCTTGGAAATAAAAACATTCTGATGTTTTCTGATATATTTGGGTGTAGTAATATGAGCTGTGATTTCTCCCAGTCAATACTTTAGTCGTTGATAAACTCTATGGGGGATCACATGTAAGCAAGGTTGTTTGTCAGCAGAGAGCTTGGTTTGTATGTACACAAATAAGAGTTCTTGTAATGGATGAGTAGAATTGTTCCTAATACCTATACACCTGAAGTATGAATACATTTGCATAAGTTAAGTCATGTACAGAACTTAGATGAAGTGACTGTAAATAATTTTTATCTATCCCACATTCCTATTTGAACAATTAAAACAATCTGAAATGTTAAGGGACTGATGACAGCCCATTGGCCCCACCCTAGGCCAGCCCTTAAAGAAAACTAAAAAAAGTTCAGGGCAAGTAGTTCTCTGTTTTACTTGGGCGTGAGTTTTTGGAGACCTTTCTATTCACGGTGTAACTTTTGCCCTGTGCTAAATATTGCATTAAAAAGTCACAGCATAAATAATAATTGGAAGCAATGTTCATTCTTAGCAGTATTTCAGTGCTTTAGAACAAGTTCAGTTTGATATTGCTACCCGTTACTGAGTGCCACAATTTGGTCCTTACCTCATTAGTCCTTGTTCACTTGCACTGGTCACAATGATTTGGCACAATGCAAAGAGATCATTGTGCATGTTTCACCAGAATGTTGAAGCACTGGTAAGTTTGCAAAATATGTTTCTCTGAAATGCACACCCATTTGCTCTGAAAGTTAATTTTCAGGACGTTAACTCACTTTCCAAATGTTTGTCTTGTAATTGTGATATTAAAAGGTAATTTGATTTGGTCCAGCACTATGGCTACATAGTTTCTAAGGCAGGAGTGTTCCACTCTCTTGACACACTAGTATACATGTGCAAATCATCAGACGGAACAGTTAACTTGGGGAAGGTTAGGCAGTGCTAATATTGCTATTCTTTCTGAAGATCTCAGGCAGGGGAAGAAAATTGTAACTGCTGAAGAGTCTTGTTAGGAGTGAATGCTTTGGGACTGTGCTGGACAGCATGGAACATAACGCTAAGACAAGATTTATCAGAAACTCTGTGATACTAAAGCAGGCTTCCTCAAATATTCAGTCTTCATCATTAATTTAGAACAAGAGCGATGTTCCTCTCGGTCAGATAAGCCAAATAGCTTTGTTGAGCTACATACTTACAAGCATCATAGTATTATGTAACATGGTAAAGAAATATTACCTGCCTGCAGGGCAGCATTTCCTTACTCTTTGTATTCATATTGGAGTCAATCAGGGCAATGTCCTGTTAATAAAAGCTGGCCGTTTTAGATAATACCACTTATGAAGCATACAAAAATGTCCAAAACCTGTAAAATAAATAGTGGCACATACAATTTAGAAACACCCTTGATAAGAAGGCTTTTGTGTATAAAAGTTTTCAGAACTGGGCTGGGTTTTGAACTTCTATCTCTAATCATATAAAGATTAGAGCCCATTGAGTCAGTAAACTTGTTTTGCCTCATGTAACCTGTTCTGCACTGATTTTAATGTAGGAGGCATGAAACAAGTTTAAAACAGAGCAATTCAATCAAGAAGCCTTCAGAAAAACTTTTCTGTGTATAACACAAGTGAGAGCTTCTTCCAAAGCTTAGTTAAACTGTGCCAGACTGGATACTATACATATCGGTATTGTGCTCTCAGTATTCTATGTATAGTTCTGATCATGTCGCCTAAAAAAAAAAAAAAAAAAAAAAGAGGCAAGCAGAAATGTAACACATGTGGAAACAAAAATAAGCCATAGAAAACAATTGCCAGCTGCCTAAGGTAAAAAAGAAGTATTTTTAAAGGTTAGATAGTCCTCTGTTGTTTTTAAAATTGCTCCTGAAAGCTTTGATGTTGTCAGACATAAAATAATAACTGGGGGAGATATGAAACTGACCACTAACTTAATCTGATTAATGGCATCCTTTCCTTATTTAATATATCTCCGATTTTACCTGTGAGTTAAATTGATGTAACAATGTCAGTGAATTGTGTGAAGCAAATGTAAAGTCATTGCAGTTTAATAATTCTACTGAAAAAAAAAATTACGGAGTAGAAAGACAGTAACTTTGACTAGAAGGTCATTGTTCCATGAATAGGGAACTAATAGTTTTCCAAATGAACTACTCTTATTTTCAGTTTAAGGAGAGATGAGAGTCTGAGGTGATGGAACTAAGGTTGAATTGAGAGTTTAATCTATGTGTCAAGAACCTTTGGCACTGAAAAGATAGTGAATAGATTAATTCATTTACAAACTGTAATGAATTCCTATTGAGAATTAATTATTCTTGGGACTTAGTTCTTAAACTGGAAACATATGTTGACCCTTGAAATCAGTACTTTTTTTCCTCCTTTTTTTTTTTTTTTTTTTTCCTCCTCATACCACCATGAACTAGGTACAGCTTCATAAATTCAACATTATAGAACTTAGGGTTTTTAAAATATATTATTCTTTTAACATATTGGAGTACAAGCACAGGCATTCTTCTTAGTCTCTTTTTAGTTTCAGTACACATACATCTGAATTATAATTGCTGTTCTTCCTGAATATCCTGAGTGGACATTACTGACTATTAATTAAGTGAAGGTGTGTGATGGTTTATGCTTTTGAGAGGTGAAAAACTTTGTTGAACCCTAACATGGTTGTATGCTTGGAAGTGTAAAGCGAAAAGCCAAGGATAGTCTTGGAACTTAAGGCAGAGAGCAATAGTGAAGGGATAAAAGCCTCAGATAGTGGCAGGAAGAGGCAGAAAATCACCCAGAACCAGTGTCTGTCATGAAGAGACATTCAGAATAATGGGCTGATCAGCAAGGGAGATTATATCACTTGCATGCATTTAGTTTCAAAGCCATATGAACACAAGAGTAACTTTCTTAACCATAACATATATTACCTAAACAGAGATATTTAGTATCAGTTTTACCTCTAGCTTTTAATCTCTAATTCTACATTGATGACACATTATTATGCAATAAATGTGACATTATCTAGAAGTTGTTGATGGAAGATAAAGGAAGAGTCACTGTTATCTGAATGATGTTACTTGCATGAAAGAATAGACATTGGTTATAACTGACATTTTTGACAGGTTCAATTCAGTTTTTGCAGGATATCTCAGAAGTCCAGTTGTAACAATTTTTGCTTTATACTAATGTATTTTTATATTAATAGTTACTGAAAAACTACAATTCCTCACAGAACAGGGTGGGAAAACTGGAAAAATCGTGTGAAAAGGAAGAAATCCCTCTAGATGACCTGTCAACATGCCCATCATTTGACATTTAAAATCTTACATGTCTTCTAAAAAGGGAAAGCAGAAAGATAAAATCAGAGAACCACTGATTTCCAGTGCTTCCATCTTAAAAAAAAAAAAAAAAAAGTTAATGCTAGAACTTTCTCTAATTAAAATGGTTTCCAAATTTTCATTAGACAGAATCAGGTCTGAGAATCAGAAACAGGTACAGATGAATCTTACCTGTTACCTTTCTACACCTTTTGTCCCTGAAAATATCACATATCTCATTAAGTCCACTAAGAGACCTTTGTCTCAGGTATAAGAAACATCCATCCTCTATTTTGTGTTCCTGAAATAAAGAATTCATTTTGTTTTTTTTAATGCTAAAAACATCACAGCTCTCCTCAACAATGCATGAAAAGTATGGACTGAAAGTGGGGAATTCTAATTTTTTAAATATTCCTTAATTTTGTGAATTGTAAATTCAGTGTTCTTATAGAAAGAGTAAATTATAAATTTCAGTATCCCTGTAGGATGAAGTTGCTGACATGATTTTTATTATCTAATTGTAAGTTTACTGCTTCAGCTGCCTTCTCAAAACAAAGTATGAAAATTTGTGAGATTTTTAGTCAACCTACAAAACCAGTGGATTTCTTACTAGTGTGTGTGTGTTGTGCTTTTTTTTTTTTCCTGAATGCTAAATGTGTACATATTTTAAACTAATTCATAAGATTATCTAATTTTTAAGTGAAAATGAAGACTTCTAAAAACAGGTGACATCTGAGTTAGTATGATAATACTGGTTATCTTTTCATTTATGTATAGTTTACTTCGGATACCCTGTGGTAGCTTGTGACAGAGAGGCAGTTGAAGATGCTGTGCTGAGGTACAATATTTCTGGTAGAAGATACCTATAAACATATTTGGATTAAAAAAAAATAGGTTCTCTCACCAGAGAAAAGTGATTTTTAACTATAGACAGAGGGAAAAGGGCTTTTATTCCTTTTGGAAATGTCAGTTTGATGGAGAGACCTTTCCAGTAGACAGAACTAAACAGAATTAAATGATAACATGCAAGTTTTTTGGGTCTAGTGATTTGATTAGGCTTGAAAATGGGGAATCTGTGGGCTTGATAGAGTTGGAGGCAGTTAATCTGACCTTTTAGGTGCTAGTAAATTACACTTTCGCCTGGCAGTGCTCCTACAATTTATCAAACAATCCATAATATTTTGAGTGAAGGAAAGTGTCACAGCATTGTCATTCTACTGACAGAGTACTATGGTCTTTGCTTGCCATCTTTTTCACATCTTCAGACTCTTTGTGGTAAGTCTTATGTTAGGAGATTGTGACTGATGTTGGAAGTTTCACTTGTGGTAATGTCTATTGGGATAGTGTATATCAGTATTCAGTTGATTCTGTGAAAATAAAATACAAAACTATATAATTGGTCCTTAAAACTCACTTTTGATGTGTTATGTATGAAACATTTTGTGAAGTCTAGAAAAAGAGAATGCCAGTTGTTTTATACTCTTCCTATATTTCATTTAATTCTGTGTTACAGATGTAAGGTCTGTTTCAAAAAGACCTTAAGTATCTTTTAATTATTGACAACAATGCAGTAATTAAACTATTTCAGTAATTTTATTTTATTTTTTTTTTAATTAGCTTTCTCAAGGTAAATGCTGTGTAGGGAACTTCTAAGTCAAAACCAAAGCAAACCTCCAAATTAAAAAACAACCAAACAAGCAAACAAAACCCAGAAAAATAACCCAGGCATTATGTACTTAACTGGTTGCATTAAAAGAGCTTAATTTACAGCAAAGGGGCTAACAAAACAAAGGATATTACTGGGCTTTTGCAAATTTGAGAGCAAGTATAATCGTATACTTATGGTGGTATAGATTCAAAAGATTCTAACATTTTTAGATTTTATTTTTGTTCAATTCAGTACTGGGTTGATGAGACAGCACTGTGCCTTCAAACGGATATGTAAAATAAAGGATTTTATCATGTGCATTCTGAGACAAACAACCTGACCTGTTGCATCAGATAATTGTGTTCCTTGAAAATAGGTAATAGTTAGAAGGGAGAAATTTGGGGGTTGTGAGAGTTAATTTATTTCCTGCCTGCCAATTCATATCCTTACTTCCTCTTTTCTCTCTAGTGGCAATAATGTATCGAAGGGAAATTACAGCTGCAATTGCTGTGAATTCTGTATAATCTGTTAAATGCTTTAAAATTGGCTAAGCTAAAAAATGACAGCCCTCTGAAATTTAGGTTTTTAATTACTAAAACAGTATTCTAAATTAATCTTGTGCATAGAATTTTTAATAGCTTTGATTTTCATGGTGGGTTGTGCTCACAAAAATTCAATTTAAATGTCAGGTGAGACTGATTTTCAGTATTGATTGCAAGCATTCTTCCTAAGTAACTGTGATGTAGATCGTTCTTCAGTTCTTTTTTTTTTTTATTCCAAGATTCTATAGAAAGTTGAGTGAAGTTTGTATTTCTATGCAAATTTGTCTGTTTATGCCTTTCATATTTTTGTTAAGTTTCAAACATGCAATATTGCAGCAATTATTAATTTATTTTGTGTGTAAGTGTCCAAATTTCAGAGCTCTTCCAGAATGTTGTCTGAGTAGATATCTTAGGTGGTGTTAGTAGTTGTCAGGTCATTGAAAAATAAAAAGTAGTTCCTGATTTAATAATGGAAGTGTTTCTCCAGAGACACAGCAGCTGACTTAAAAGTATTGGTGCCTGAGTAGCAAATACTGCCAATGTTTTCTAGTAAGCAGAGGCATTCAATTTCTTCTAAGTTAGCAGTTATAAAATATGTAAGGTAAATTCTAAGTGTGCTGCATCTTGACTTTTGTTTTAAGCTTTGCTGTAATTGCATGAATTTGGTCTGCAAGGATTGATGTCTCTAGTGGCTCACATGAGGAAGTTGTCACTGGCAGTAGCACGGGAATAGTTGTCATCTGTAGAACTGTATCTGAATATGCAAGAAGTACAATTCCTGTCACTCAACTGGGATTCAGCCGATTCACTTTCTTTTAATGTTTCACGCTAGCTATTTGAAGCTATTGAATTTAGACAGTTCTAAATTAAATACCAATCATGTTTATATTGTTAACACACAGTAGAGCCACTTCCAGCTTCCAAAATGACATGTTTACCTAGGTCTGTTTTTAAGAGGAAAAGGAAGTCTTCATTTGTACCTTAATTTGGTGCACAGGACAGCAACAGCAGTTGGAAAGCAAAATCGGTATGCAGGAATTCCAAATTGACAATGTTAACATCTCTAAATTATTAACTTAAAATACTGTAGTTTGCGTGTATTATGTTTATATACTAAAGGAATAAAAAAAGAAATCCCCCAACTCAGCTTTCCTGATCATTTAAGTTGTGATAATGATTAAAGGAAACCAAATCTAAACCAAAAAATCTCAATATTTTTGGTATTATACAAGTCCATCTTCAACTACTAAAATGTGTCTCAGCAGAAAGTATGTTCATTTCATTTGGATGTTAGTGGTTACCTGTTGTTCCTTCAGTGTTGTTAGAATTTCTACACATCAGATCAAAACCTAACCTACTTCAGATGGGAAGCAGATGTAAGTGCAATGTCTTTTCTGATATATATTTATAAAATTTTGAGGAGTTTTCAGTTGTGCAGGTTTCTGAGAATATGTTTTACAGTGCTTAACAAAAAAAGCGCTAGAATGGGCTTCCATTTCAGAAGTTGTATCTGCACAAAATATTGAAGCCCCCCTCAACGATCAAGGGAGAATACTCAGAATGTAATCCACCAAATTAAGTATTTGTTGGGGTGCTGTTAGGAGATAATGGCACGATCATGAATTGAATCTGTGAATTGTCTCATGATCCAACAATAAGTACTCCACTCTTTTTGTGAAGGTAATGTATTACTTCACTTCAAATTTTCATTAAAAATAAAGTATTTTTAAGAGACTAGAACAGAGGTTGAGCTGTCCGGGAACAGATACAGGGGTTTTTCTTGTGTACAGTCTAACTAATTAACCCTGCTGTGTCCTTAGGTCTCTTGCAACTGTGAAACATCCTTTTATACCCCTGCTGCTAGTTGTCAAATAATGACTAAACTGGTGCTTAAAGAAAAGAATAAAGATGTCCTTACATCCACTATGTCACTGGAATGATTGATTTAATTTATTTTAATATATTTATAAGCAGTGCTCTAAAATATGTCTGTTAGTCCTTGGTAATTGACATGATAGCTGAACAACTGGCATGAAGTAGATGTTCAAATCAATATATTCTAGCTGCCTTGGGGATCCTGCTTGTTGTGATGTCCATGCCTTGTCCTACTTCATCCGTTAAACTGCTCCCTCAATGGTCTACCAAAGCCTGTTGCACTGTGTTTTGAAATCTGCTTTTGCCAGCCAAATAGAAAGTTTCCATTGAGAGGAGCAGTAGCTGAAATCAAAGAGGATGAGCCTGGGAGCAGTAAATCCTGTGTTGTTTTGTGCAGTTTAGTAAGTATCTCTGGCGCAGATCACTTTATTAAAGCAACATCTGTTACAAGCACAGTACTTGGATTAGGGTTGACAGCCATTTGCAGCCAAATGAACTCTTAAAAATAGAAAATATTTAAATTTGACAAGGATTAGTGTTTTATTGGCTTGCTAAATTCTTAAGGCTTACAAGTAGCACTTCCTATGGATATTTTATATAGATGCTCTTTATTGTAATGTGTGATCTGCATCATCAGTTTTCTCAGCTTACCTTATAAATTTGCTTAGTTTTATATATGTATGTTCTCTATCATGATGTTCAGGCATAAGATGGCAATATTTTTCCCATTGGGGAATAGCTTAAAAAATATCAGCTGAGAGCCAAGAGGAGTTCTGTTTGTTCGGACACTTCTACCAGATCTACTGTCATTGGCACATCTATATCCAAGCAAGAGTTCTGAGATTGCTTAGGAAAACAGAAGCAGAATAAGGCCTCAATAAGTGTTGTGTTGGATGTGCTCCTGTACAGTTAATATAGTTGTCCTCCAGGCTTTTAAGCCTTAACCCTATAAACCAGTGTAACCCAAATTTAATAGATTCCTGTCCTCAGAACAAACTCTTGGTTGCCTAGTCAGATATTGAAGCCTTAGTGTGGATCCTGGAAACTTCAAGATCCTTTTCCTGAACCAGTTCCTTGCTTGAATTATGCTGTATTCAAAATTGCAGATTAAATCAGATGTTAATTAACTACTCTCATTGATGTAATGAGTATTCAGTAGTTAAATAATGTAGAGTCATAGAATCATTTGGTTGGTAAAGACCTTTAAGATCATCAAATCCAACTGTTAATCTAACATTGCCAAGTCCACCACTAAACTGTGTCCCCAGAAACCTCATCTAAAAGTGTTTTAAACACCTCCAGGGATGGTGACTCTACCATTTCCCTGAGCAGCATTCCAATGTTCGTGAAAAAAAGTTCCCTAATATCCAATCTGAACCTTTCCTGGCACAATTTGAGGCCATTTCCTCTCATCCTATTGCTTGTTATTTGTGAGAAGACACTGATACCCTCTTCTCTACAACCTCCTTTTAGATAGTTGTAGAAAGTGGAAAGGTCTCCCCTCAGCCTCCTTTTCTTCAGGCCTGCAGCATTTCATACGGTTGTTGTGACCTAAGTGCAGGACCCAGCACTTGGACTTGTTAAACTTCATACAATTGTCCTCAAGTCAACAATCCAGCTGGTCCAGATCCCTCTGTAGAACCTTACTACCCTCAAGCAAGTAAACTTTCCCACCCAACCTGGTGTTGTCTGCAGACTTACTGAGGTTATATATATATAATTTTAGAATAAAATATATAGTATTATCTCCTTTTTTTTTTTTTTTTTTTTACTCTGTGCATTCTAGATTATGAAAATCTGTGCAATAAGCCCTTTTTTTCTCAGAATTTTCTAATGAACAAGTTCATATCTTGAACTTTTTCTGGATCCTGGATTACAATTTCTGTTATCTTAAAAAACGTAGCTGCTTTTTTTTTTTTTCTTCTCCCCTGCCCCGCGCCCCCCCCATTCCTTCTGGTTATGTTTACTTTAGCTGTGCAGCAGCACAAGATTATTGTGTATGAAGACAACATGGTATGTGCCTAGAATTAGATAAAAGTATAAGCATCCAGTAATTTTGAATTATTTTGTTCCTCTGCTCTGAGATGGCTTCTCCCAGTAGGTTCTAGTAGTTTCATATTGTGCTAACATCTGATTTGAAGCCTGTGGAGCATTTGTGTGATTACTTTAGCACATTATTAAGAACTGGAAAGAGGGCAAGCAGCATTCTATGAATCAGTGTTTTGAACTGGTTATAGGAGGCATAATGGTACCAAGGTGCTGACCTCCAGTTGAATTGTGAAAAAAATCATATGCTGAACTTGAAGTTTACATATAAACAGTCAAGTGAGTTTAAAGGTTCTAACAAGAACTGTGTGAAACCACATAGTCTCAGTTTTTTCAATTCTATCACTGCAGTTTGGGCTACTATATTCCTGACAGAGGAAAAAAGAATATGGAGAGAAGAGCTCAAGAACTGGGAAACTGAGAATAATGGGGCCGAAGCCTGATACAAAAGGGAGTTTGGCATCTGGACTGAGGGCTGTGGCCTTGTGAACTAGGCTTGTCCTCAACCTCAGATCCCTGTTGAAGATGTAAAGACAGAAGCTTTGACTTGTGGCACAGGTCAACGTGGTAAAAGGACAACTTGGCTGAAATCGGACGGATTAGGAAATAATGAAGGGTGGGCCCTTTCACAGCTGAATTGTTTCTCCATGATAATTGTGACACATTCCCTCAGTATCTTCTGCTTCTTAATAGCCAAATAATAGGCTGAATCATGAATTAATCTAAGTTCTACTGAAGGGAAGCCCCAGAAGAGAACTTGGCTTAACACCTTCCAAAATTGACAAGGGAACAGTATGGAATATATAGCTTATGTAACAATAAAATCTTTTAATTATACACTTGTTTCAGCAGATGGATGTGCTATTTTGGGACTGAATAACAACTGAACCTTCACTCTAGTAACTTGGTTCATGGAAAAAAGCTTTTACAGTGATGGCAATCTGGACAAATGTGCTGTAGCTTCAAGGAGCTAATGCAGCTGGTGGAGGCAGAGCTCAGTGCGGGCTGGCAGCCTGCTGTGCTCCAAGCCCACACCTTTTTGTGTGACTCACTTTTTGTTCCTGCTCAGGCTCAAAGCCCAAGGCAAAGCATTGATCTGATCATGCAGTAGGAGTGGACAGAGTAGTTTTTTTCTGTTTTTATCTATACATCTAAAATACGAGACAAATGATCAAATATAAGAAAATCCGCCCATGTACAAGACTTGGGTGGAAAACCTACACACACGTAGAAATATTTGGTTGTATCATAAACCTAGCTAGAATGACTTTAGACAGTGTCACTCACATCTGTCCTCAGTCTTGCTCAGTTTTACTAATGAAAAACAACAGTACCCTTTTGAAGTTGTCTGCAAATTGCAATGACATTTGCACTGTAAAATATCCAATTATTTTTTATCTAATCTAGATACTGGTTTAATCCCTGTATCTTACTACTTTAGTTTTTTTAATAAAGTTTAATATCTTTGAATATGCTAAGTTGCAGTATCAAATTTTGTTTTGGGAAAGGAAGATATCAAGTTGAAACAAGGTTTGTATTATAAATTGAGAAAGTTCATCATTTATCTTTCTTTATCTGTGGCATTCACTTAAGTTTTCTCATACAGCTTCAGTGGTGCATACTAGTTCAAGGCTGTGTTCTGTAAGCAGCAATGCAATAAAACCAAGATAACATGAGATAGTATTCAGTGTCTTAAACGTAGATGCAACCCCCGTAAAAGAGTTAAGTGAATTCTCTAAACAGTTAAATGAATTCACTAGTCTGAAAGTTATTACCCTACATCCTACACTTCTGCTGTTGTTTAACTGTAGCCTGAAGAGTTATGTAATGGCAGTCCTATCGCTTATTTGATGCTTCAATTGGTTTGGAATTCTACACAACTGAGTGACTTCTAAACAACAACTAACCTAGCAGAATGAAATGACATTCTCATAAGATGACAGACATGTTTGTAGAATATATTTTTCTCTGGAAAAACAAAATGAAGCTAAAAATTAAATTCAAAGTTCTGTATTCCTAAAAAAAATGTTTTCTTCTTTGATTTTCTCAAAGGAAAAAAATCTTTGCAAAAAAATGAAGAAGGTCTTCCAAAAGAAAGTATTAATGAAGTTAACCAGGAGGCTATCACAAAAACGTAATTTGTTGTGGTTTAATTTATCTATTACAATGAATAATCATGTTATACTGAAAAAATGTGTTGGTGTTTCAGTTTTGTGAATATTATAACATTTGCATGTACAAAGCAGCTTTCCCTTAATATTCAGGTTGTCAGTGATGTGCAGCCACCTCTGGCAGCTAGTGAGTTCACAAGGCAATACTAAGTATCTGACAAGGATGATAAGAGAAAGAGCACAATTATTCACAGGAGAAATTTTTCAGGACACCTTGTCCTGAAAGGTGTCAACACCTTGTTCTGCGTGGAAAATGGCATTAGCTCTTTCATGACAGCAAGCAATCATCATGTAAAGTAATATATTTTCTAGAAAGAAGAGACCTACCTTCAAAGTTTACAAGAATGGAGGAATTCTCTTCAAATGGAGAAGAGCTATTTGTACTTTAGTGGCAAATTCAATGAAGAATTCTATAAATAATTATAAAAATATTATATCCTATAATAAAATTAATTCTTGCTTTCTTAACATTACAGGTAGTAATATCTTTCTACCTACATAATGCAAGGGGGAAAAAAAAAATAAAAATGCAGCTTTGCATTGAATTATGAAAAAATTTAAGAAGACCACCACTTACTAATCATGATGGAGTAGCTGTATACAATAAATCTGCTGACTTGGGCAGATTTCAAAATGTATCAACTTTTTATAGAATTATTTAATTAGCTGTGCACTGTACATTATAATATTTTGCTATCTTCTGATACATCATATTTCCTGTAGGTAAAATGTAGTAACCCAGACAATTTTGAGAAAGAAATTTTATTTCCCTAAAGGTAGAAATGTGGATAATCCACAACCTCAAATTATCCAAATTGGTGAGAGATGTCCTCTTGATAACATTTTCCTTTGGGCACGTACATGTCCATATGATGTATGTCATTGATGTATTAAATGGCTTTTCCAGATAATATCCTGCTTATCCGTATCAACGTGTTAATTTCAGTAGAGGCGGTTTTTCTAGTTCTATTTATAGAAAGCATCCAAATCATGTTCTGATGGGCTATTAATGCCATATTGATTTTGCAAAAGTGATTTTTTTCATGACTCCTCACTTCATGGAGTTTTAGGGATCATTTTCCACAGACAGTTGGGTGTCATAAGTTCATAAATTTGGTTCCCTGATTATTCTCATAAATGTCCACAACTGGAAGACATGCCACCTTGGAAGAACTAAGAACAGTTCATCACCTTATGTGGATGAGAAGAAATTGCCTCAAGTTGTGCTAGGGGAGTTTTAGATTGGATATGAGGAAAGCTTTCTTCACAGAAAGTGTTGTTAGACATTTGAACAGGCTGCCCAGGGAAGTGGTTGAATCACCATCTTTGGAGGTATTTAAAAGATGTGTAGATGTGGTTCTTGGGGATGTAGTTTAGTGCCAGAGTTAGGTTAATGGTTGAACTCTATGATCTTAAAGATCTTTTCCAACCAAATGATTCTACAGTTCTATGATCTTTTAATACTTCTCTGTAAGAGATGAAGAATTTGCCAGGTTTCTGCAGCCTTATTAGAACTCAATATTAGGAAATAATTTCAGATACCTAATTACCCATCATTTACCTTTCCTTATACTGTCATTTCTTTCATTCTGTAGACCCTACAAGATATGGGTAGTCCTTCTGCTGTTGTCCTTATGTTCTGCAGTTAAAAAATACTGTCTTTTCATATAAGTAAAGAAACTTAGAATTGTACTGGTTTTGGTAGGAAATACAAATAAAAACCTTTTCTTTCAGTTTAGGTTTTCAAAAGTTGCATTTAAATACATTTGAAACACTCCCAAAATATTTTAATATTATTTGTTAAAGTCTTAATTAAAAGTTTGAGATATATTTCAGAATTGTTAAAATACCTTAGGGTTTTTTCCATCTCAGTTTCAAAACTTTTTCATGATACTATGTGCAGCTTTTAGAAATTAAAATCTATATATCATAGAATCATGTTGTTTGGAAAAGACCTTTAAGATCAAGTCCAGTTGCTAACCTAGCACTGCCACAACAACCTCTAAACCATGTCCCTAAGCATCACATCTACAACAGTTTTGCAAACGTTACACAGTAAGATCTTTGGATTGTAACAGTGTCTTTTATGTGGTTACTTTCTTTCTTTGCCAAGTTTTTGATATGTAATGATTCACAAACAAATCGATTGTCTATTTTTTCTTGGTTTGTTTGCATTGAAAATTAGAATTAATCTAATGAGAAACCAAAGGACTGCATAAAAAGAAAAGACATTTCACCTTTCTGTTTATTGAATATGATATGAAAAATGTTTAAATGTTCAATGCATTAAATCTCCTTGAAGATGGATTTTGTCAGTGTGTTTAACTCACTTTGTAATTAGAGCATTGGTTGGAAGCTCATTTCTTACTTAGAGCTGTTTTTTATTTGGCTTAGGAGGCAAAAACTGTCATAACTTGTGGTTCATTATTTGCTTTCCATGTACTATGAAGAAGGCACTTAGATAAAGCTCTCTAAAATCCTTGATAGGCTGTATCCTGTTCTTGTTATCCTGTTTGGAGAATGCATACCATAGCTTGAAATATGGAAGAAGTGTTGTGGAGGAAATTTTAGTTAGATGTTGATTTTTAAAGCTGATTTTTTGGATTTAAGCAGAACTTTCTATACTGTCTCTCACAGTCTCCTTCTGGACAAAAAGTCCAGCATGCAGCTAGACAAGTCCATAGTATCTTAGGTGAGAAACTGTCTGATTGTTCAGGCTCAAAGAGTTATAGTAAATGGGGTTATATCAGACTGGTGGCCAGTCATGAGTGGGATTGCCCAGGTCTTAATTTTAGGGCCAGCACTCTCTAATGTTTTAATAAATCATCTGGATGCAGAAATTGAATGTATATTAAGCAAGTTTGCCAATGGTACTAAACTAGGAGGAGCTGTGGACTCCCTCTAGGGTAGAGAGGCCTTACACAGAGAGATCTGAATACACTAGAGAGCTGGTTAATAACAAAATGTATGTAATTTAACAAGAGCAAGAGCTGAATTCTCCCTCTGGAATGGGTAACCCTAGTTATACATACTAACTGGGGGACAAGAGGCTAGAGTGCAGCCCTGCAGAAAGAGATCTGGGAGTTTGAATTGATGGTGAGTTAAATATGAGTCAATAGTGTGCCTGGCAGCCAAAAGGGCCAACATGGGTCCTGGTGTACATCAAGGACAGCACAGCTAGCTGTTTGAGGGAGGTGACTGTCCCACTCTGCATTGCACTGGTGTGACCCAGCCTCAAGTACTGTGAACAGTTTTGGTGTCCTCAATACAACAAGGATATCAGACTATTAGAGTGTGTTCAGTGGAGGGAGACCATGACAGTGAAAGGTCTCAAGGACAAGACCTAGGAGAAGAGGCCAAGGTCACTTGGTTTCTTCAGCGTGGAGAAGGGAAGGCCGAGGGGTGACGTCGCAGTCTGCAACTTCCTCAAGAGGGACGCTGGAGGAGGAGGTGTTGATCTCCTCTCTCTGGTGACCAGTGGCAGGGCACAAGGAAATGGAGTAAGCTGCATCAGGGGAGTCTGGGTTGGACATTGGGGAGAGGTTCTTCACTGAGAGGGTGGTTGATCACTGGAACAGGCTCTCCAGGGAAGTGGTCACAGCACCAAGCCTGTCAGAGTTCAAGGAGCTTCTGGATGATGCTCTTAGTCATCTGATTTACTAGTAGTCCTCTAAGGAGCAGGAAGTTGGACTCCTTCTGAGTCCTTATGAGTCCATTCTAACTTGAGATACTCTATGATGTCCAGATAATTCCATATTTAGTATATTCCCAGATTAAATGTACTAAAGATTTTTCCAGATAGCCTATTCTGACAGTTTTGTTTTAGAAAACCTCACTGTTAAAATCAGGCTATATTCTTTGTCATTGATATGTGGTTTTGGCATGAGAAGAATACTCTTGCAGCCTTTCTAGGCAAATAAGGCATCTTTATTTTCTGTAATATGCAATTAGATAATTTTTCCAGTACTTAGGGTGCTTTGTAACTTGAGATATTTCTATGGTCTCTTGTCCTTTCCAAAACATTTTAGCTCTTCTTTAAAGAAGCTTCTGTTCTACTGAAACTTAGTGTCAGTCTACACTTGTTGTTAATCACAAAATATAGAATTGTGCCTGGAATTATGCTTGGGTGCATAAGCAAGCACTGTCTACAGGTATTGATTAATGAGAAGTCTTATCTGTGAATTAATGTTGCTTAAGAAATTAAGCATAACTAAACTGTCCGTAATGTTTTTTTTGGGGGAGTTTCCAAATGAATTACCTCCATAGGAATTGAGCTGTAGGAAGAGTATGTTTGTCTTTATTTTTTCAGCTTGAATATTTGGCATCAGCATTCATTACAATAAATCTAAATTATTTTCATTTTGTCACAATACTGCAAGGGAAGGCAACATTACAGTGTCACCTGTCTATTGGTCAGATAGATTTGTGTTAAAAGTCAGTTGAATGGAAATGTCCTGAGTTTCATCTATACTTTCTAAACTGGCTAGCTATGAATTTTATATTGCCTGGAATGGGTATTTTTCATGTGTATCATTATTAATGAAGCTTGTTTAAATATCTAACTCTTTTAACTTAAAAAGTGCATGAGAAGTGGAAAACTGTGGTATTTTATATTATTTTTAAAAAGGAAATGAACTCCCAGTTGTTTGGTTGGTAATTCTAGACAGCTCCACTGAAAGTGGTTTACAATCCTTAAGCATGCTAACGACAAGCTGACAGGGACTGTTCCTGTCAGAAACTTTCTGCAAAGACCTTAACTTTGACTGCTTGGGAAGAGCTTTCAGTACTTAATGGGAAACTCTCAAAAACAGGAATTAAATACAGTGCAGTTAGTTCTACTTTTCTGGTGTATAAATCATGTCAAAGACCAAAAGCACCTGATAAAGCCTAGTACCTCAGTTTTTTTCTTTTCTCGTCTTCATTACAGCAGCTTAATTTTCCAAGGACCCAGAACTCCCAAACAATAAACTTTGGCTTTTATTTTTTTTGGTTATGATTGATGGTAGCACTATAAGTTACAATTTTTCCTTGTTAGATGTCAATGAAGCAGGGCACCAACAGCAGCCCATTGACAAACCTGTTTTTTTCATACAAAAAAAAGTCATTTGAATGTTAGAGTAATTGTTAAAATCCACTTTTGAGTATTTATATTGTGTTATGTTTACAAGAGAAAATATCCATCCCTTTTCATGCAGTACAACCAATATCTAGGAATAATAAAAACAGAAAATAGAGATCTGGCTATCACAGACTAATGGCAAGAATATTTATACAGAATAGTATTTGTCCTTCCTAATGGATCTATACCTGAATTTCTTATTCAGAAAACAAACCACTACCAACAGCACAACAAAATCCCAAACCCATGCAAACAAACCCCACCAACCTAATTCAATTTAATTTGTTTCCTGATCTGTAAAAACTAATAAGGTTTGGGATTCTAATACATGCAACAAGAAAACCTCCACAAAATGTGTATGGCTGTAAAATATCTGTATATCCAAAAATCTTAAAACACTTGTTAGCATAGCAAACTACTAAAAATTTGTGTGGCATTCTTTATTTATACACAAATAACATGATGTTCAAAGGGACTGAGATACAATTGAAGTTCATAACTTTTATTTGTGCCATTTTTTGTATTTGATTCTTGGGAGTCTGGAGGGCAGCCTACCTTTCTTCTCATTTCTGCTTAGTTCAGGTAAGACAGCTTAACCAATTTTGTAAAATCATGTCTGAATGCCAGCGTCACAGAAATCTTACTTTCCCTTCCTTCACAGTCTACTTTAGCCAAACTTAGCTGGCAAGTGGATTTTGCAAAGTCTAGAGATATGCCTCAATCAGCATTACTTTTTCTGGGTCAGAATGGTTTTGTTTGCGGTACTGCATATATAGCTTTTTGTGTATAGATTACTTTAATCAGATTTGCATGAGTTTGGCAAGCTTTTGATAAGCAGAATGTATATACCAAGTATATACAGCTACCTGTGAGGAGGATTGGTCATTAGTTTCACCGATGTTGAGGAGGCAGAGACAACTTCTTTTGTTTGTTTTTCAATAAATAGGAAGTAGTTGGTCTGATGGCGCAGATTCTAACTGGAAAACATAGCACTGAGGTGATTTCATTAATATTTAGCTTCACTTTGATTTGATGGAAGGGAATGGTAGAAGGGATTTGTTTCAAATGACTGACAACTTCAAGATGTTGATTTGAAACTGAAGTAAGCACATGGGAGTCTCCAAGTATGAACAATGGAGAAAAATTTACTGTGGAAGATGCAAATGAAGTTGACAAGGCTCCGTTCACAGGGCAATCTTTGCTACTTGGTTTGACAGCAATGTCCCCGAGCTCCCACTGAGACAGCAAAAACTCCCAATATAGTAAGCCCTGTCAATTTAAATACAGCATTGGGTTATTTTGCATCCTTTTACAGCATCCAGACACAGCAGCTGACACAATACATTTCATTATATAGATCTGATGTTCTTTGCATGATGTGCAAAAAGGCACTTGGCATTCAAAACTTATTCATAAGTCTAGGCTCCTAGTTCTGTTCTGCACATGGACATTTTATTTCAATTTGTGACAAAGGAAATCTTCACAGATATTTACTGTGACTCATAGTTTTGTATTGACAAAGATCTTTGGTGATGTTTGTACTTATGTACCTATTTGATGTCAGGAAGCTAGATGTAGATATCACACTATTTTGCATCCCTTTTCTTCCTTGTTAGGTGAATGTAATTCTAGAGAAGGCCATGAAATTGACATCTGAGAAGACTGAAGACCTCATATCACAGTACAAATGTAATAAGGACACTGGCAGTGTATGCTGCCCAGTAACTGTTTCCAACCTACTCTGGCTAATTTTCATGATTTGTGAGGTGTGAGGATGCTAGCAAAAGATTGAGTACTAATACTTAATCAAAGATTAGATGCAGATGCTTGCTGTATTCTACCAAAACAGCTTCATTTCCCATCATTCATTTGCTTCATTCTTAAGAACTGAGTGAAAATTGTGAAGGTGGAATACTAGGTGGGAAGTTTCTCAATTTCAGGTTTGTTTTTTTTTTTCAGAGCTGTTGAATCAGTAGTAGACGACGAACTCCTTTTGCAATAGCAGATTAATAAAGTTGTCCATTTAATCTTATTCTATATTCCTCTTAACTTTTGTAACTGGTCATTTGGAATGACCAGTATCTTTAAACATGGCTTTACTGGGATCAATTAACTCTTTGCATTGGTTGCAAATTCAAAAACGTTTATTTATTCCTAAGCTTACTTCTTTCTCTCCCCTCCTGTGTTCCCTTTGGTTTTTGAATTTTATTACACTTAAATATTGAATCCGTCTGTCATGTTCTAGCAGACTTTTAATTACATCCAAGTTGTAGATGCTTGACAAACTATCTTAATGTAATGGGAAACCTAAAATATTCAGTGAACTTTGTGCCACAGTGGTAGGCAGATGAGTGTAACAAACCATAAAATGAATTACATTGCCTAGTGTGAATAGGCAGAAACTTGGTGAAAATAAACTTTGTAACTGGATATGTTCTGTGGACTAATATCAAATTAGAATTTTAAGGAGACATTTAAGGGATTGAGCATCTGCTGAATACAAGTAATTTGAATTATCCATGGACAACTCTTAAAGCCCTCACCAAGTTATTATTTGCATGTCGGAGCTTGCAATGCATGGAATCACGAGATGCTTGTGCCAGCATTATGAATTTTCCTTAATGTTGTAATATACTGAAAGCAAAGAAACATATTTCTTTGTGATTCCTATATTCTCCTCCCTCTTTTATTCCATTCTGCTAGAGACTGACAATAGGTTTCTGTGATTTTTGAATCCAGTATATAGAATAAAGATATGTCCAATGTAACACCAATATTTGTACAATATGCTCAAAGGGTAAAGCACTGCCTCAAGTGAAGGCAGGAATATGAGTTGATTGAATGAGATTTAACGTAATTTGCTTTCTTCATATACTGGCCAGGAAATTTAAAAATCAAAGATTGCTGCAGTTTGTACTTCCCAAATCGTGGAGCTGTATCTCAACAGACCACACTTCTTTCATCCATGAATTCTGACTAGTGAAGAACATAGTGTTTATACTAGATTTCCAGTGACATCATATGGGCAGAACAGGTGGTTGTTAGACGTAATGAAATGTTTATTGGGCTTTCTATTGTGTGAATGATTTCTAGGCTTTGCTAGATAGATGGATTTCAGCTTACCTTGAGGTTTAAAAACTCCTGAACTGACAACAGTGGTGTTAACACCTTTGGCAATGCCAGCCTCCTCACAAGTATGAGGAAAAAAAGCCTAAGAAATTTAAGTATTTAAAAATGAAAATACTAATTAGGGGGTCTTTATTTCTACCTTTACTTATGGTCATCTTGTTGAAATACTGAAATTCCAAGTATGTATGTGATTAACATTTGCAGGTCTCTCTCAGTTTCTCTTCGGATTCTGTCTGTACTGTTTTCATGAAGAGAGCCATCAATGCTTTCTATAGAACTTGGTACTTTGGGACTCAGCCATTTCCTTGTTTTTCCGATGAATTTTGCTGTGAGGATCACAGTTATTCTGCTTGGACTTTGAAAAAGTCTACCAGCATAGGGAATTAAAGCCTTCTATGAAACTTTTGGCACATTTATTTTGGGGAAGTAGGTTGTTGTTTGACATTTATATATTTATTGGTGGTAAAGGTCCTTTATGAACTAGTAGATGGAAAGGTAAATTGTCTTTCATTTTTTCAAGTATTTAGGCATTTGAGACCTATTTATTTCCCTCAAAGTTATATGCTTCTGGAAATCCTAGTCGTTTTTCTACTGAAGTCCAATTTCATACGTATGTATATACATGGGGGGATTTTCTGTGTGTATAAATGTTTGGTATTCAGTTTATAATTAAACTTATCCTTTATAATTTTAAAAATCCGTGCATTAGCTAATAGTCTCTAAATTAAGTGATATTTCAATATTTTTTATAGGTTTAAAATTCAGAGGGAGTCTTTAACCAGTTTTACTTGGAAATATTCCCTGTTTTGCGCCCAGGAAGTAAGCTGTTATGAATAAGAAAATGATTATTTATTTTGCATAAGTTTTTCTATATAAGGTTATGCCAAAACAGGAACTAAGAGTTCCCTTGCCAGTGTGCTTCTAGCTCACCACATCGCATTAATGTTCAAACAAGATGCTTCAGGAGTACAGTGGAGATGATTTTTAGTGATAAAATGACTAAAGTAACTTGTCAAAGTGGAACATAACACCAGGATTCAAGGTACTGTACTTTCATTACTATTAAGAGGAGGTTTTTTAAAAGGAACTACTGGCAACTTGTTGGAGTAAGAAGGATAGAATTGAATCCTCTTTTTTTTTTTTTTTTTTTTTTTTTAAATTTACTTGGGCTGAATTTACTAAAATGCATATTCATGTATTCACTGAAAATATAGTAATTAGTAACATAAAGGTTTGTTTTAAAAGTAATTTTTGTTTTCCTGCATTGCTTGTTATATCGTCATTGTCCTACTGCATGGAGCATGAAAGATAGAACTGACTGGAAGGAGAATCAGCCTGAGACAGCACTAAATATAAAACGAAATCTGTCCAAAATGATGATTTAAGTTTAGGGAGCTTCTTGGTCTATGATCAATATTGTTAGTAAATATATGTGTGTTTTCTAAAGATGCACATATTTTAGCATAATAGCTTCCTAAAAATAAGACTCCTTATTACTGTACTTAGAAGATACGCCTCAGGTCAGAGTCATATGTGGAGGCACATGGGGTAATCTCTTCATTGTTTTGTGACTAAATTGTTTGTTGACTGATTTAATTTGCAATGATGCTCCACGAATCTTCCTAAAAGACTTAATTTTTTTTTTTTTTCTTTGAAGTAGCTTCACTGCCTTGTTAAACCACACCTTGTCATGACCACACGATTACTCAAAAGAAGTATCAGACAGGTTATTGCTGTTTTCTCTGATGCATGGAGAAGTCAAGAACTGTTGTGCTAGAATCTAATCACATACTAAATTCTTTGAAATGTTGAAGGTATCCTGATAATCAATAACTATATTCTGTTTTTATCAACTCTAAGGGAAATAAAAATAATATCTAAAAAGTGCAGAATTATAGAATACTTTCAAAAGAATCAGGAAGTTTCTTCCTGCCCCAATCCACACCTTATTCTTTTTTTAGCTGGTAATATTTGCCACTCAGCCATAGCTTAGCTAACCAGACATAATGAACTTCCTAACACATTTTGTGGAAGACAGTGAACCAGACAGATAAACAAAGAAATGGCAAGTTAGTAGAACAGCAGCTGCAAGAGGCCATATTCATTAGTTCTTTAAAGCCTGAAGCTCTTCTGGGCATCGCTTTCCCACAAAGCAATATTTCTTTTCCAGTGCACTCTCATGTTTCACTCTAACCTATATAGCAGGATTTATTTCTGGATCATGTAAAGAGTCTTGGAAGGACCAATGCTGAGCACACAGGGGTTTGAAATGAAGAGAGATCTACAGGCTGCCTAACACCCTGTTTTAATCGCTTGTGATTTATTCAAACCTCCAGGATCATTGAGTTGCTATTTTGTGGAACAGATTTTAGAAACTTTTTAGACATTAACACTGTCATTTAAAGACATTATACAATTTCTGTTACCAGATAAAATACATTTTAAAGGTACCTTTTTCCCTGAGGGTCAGTGAGAGTGCAGCTTGCATTGAATGTTCCCAAATTGTCGGAAGTACTTTGTTGCTATTGCTTTGTTCTTGGGCACCCAGATAAATGGGGTGTGATAGGCAAAAAGAAAAGCATCACAAAAAGATCAGAACAAAAGCATAAAAGAAGGAAATCCTTTAGAGGAAAGTAAATAAAATTCAAAAATTCACCTTTTTCTATGGAAGGTGCTTGTGCTTTGCTTTTATGAGGAAAGGCTGAGAGACCAGAGTTTGTTCAGCCTTGAGAAGAGAAGGCTTAGGGGAGACCTAATCATCATGTTCCAGTATTTAAAGAGTCTGCAAAGAAGATGGAGAGTCCCTTTTTACAAGGAATCAAATGGAAAAGATGAAGGGCAATGGGTACAAATTAACCCAGAGAAAATTCTGATTGAACACAAGAGGAAAACTTTTCACAGTGAGAACAATCAGCCATTAGAATAATCTCCACAGGGAAGTGGTGAATTCCCCAACATTGGACACTTTAAAGATTTGGCTGGACAGGGTGCTGGGCCATCCTGCCTAGACCATGGTTTTGCCAAGGAAGGTTGGACCAGATTATCCTTGAGGGTCCCCTCCAACCTGCTATGTTATGTTTCTATGTCATAATTTGCATATAAATAGAACGATACATTATAAAATTTGACATTTATAAGCTATGATTTAAGAGATGTTTGGAATGGGTAAGGGATATTGCAAACTGGCATGCTCTAGACTTGAAATTCTTAACGGAGTTCAAAACTATTAATTTCCAAACACTAAATTGCAAATGAAGAGCCAAAAATGATCTCATTGGTGCTAGCTGGCTAAATGCAGATGTGGCACTAACTGGAATGTACTGAAAAACTAATATCTCTGCACTTGAATATTTCTGTTGACTATTGGGGCTTGTTAATGTTACTATGTAAAAAGTAAATTCCTTTTTGTGTGACAGGTCTTGTGCCATCATAGTGGAGTTGTAGTGACTGGGACAAAATACAAAGAAGAATAGAATAGAATAGAATAGAATAGTTTAATGACCTATGGCAGTTTAGGACCTGATCCAAATCCAAATGACATCAGTGGAAATATTTCTATTGAGCTCATTGAGCTCAAAGTCAAGCCTTTAATTCTTAAATGTAAACAGTGTGTTTACCAATTCAGGTGTTGCATGGTGCAAGAACCTTATGGGGAGCGAGAAGTGTATTTTATGCTATATTTTCTTTTTTTTTTTAAGATTTTGCTGTATTTTGAACACATTGTCTTGTCTGTAACTCAGAACTTCCTAGGCAGATCATGAAGATATAAAAGAAGGTGGTACATAGACGGCATCAATGAGAGAATTTTGGGAGGAAGTAAGAATTTAATTGAACTAAGGTTGTTAATAACAAAGCATGGTAAGACAGACGAGCACTGGAAAAATTAAAGTATGTTTCTGGCAACCACATCACTTTCAGTAGTGTAAGTTCTGGTTGTGTGTAGCAAAGAAATATGAAAAGAGAAGGACTGTATGTCAGCAAGGATTTTACCTTGCTCTTCCCTCTTGCAGGTACATACATACAAATATACATGGTTTGGTTATGAAAATTATTGATAATTGCTTCTAGACCACTAAGGGAGAGGAAAATCAAAAGACTTCATACAATACATTTGAAATGTTATGTTAAAATAGTGTGTTTATCATTAATACCTCTGTTAGTAGGCGTTTTATTAGTTCCATGTGACTATGTCAGTGGTGTATACATGAAGTTGCTCTGTAATGGAGAACAGTAAAATGTCTGAAATAGCTGCATCCCAACAGTGTTTCATTTTTAATAAAGCTAGGCATATCCTGTTTACTGGAGATTATATGTGACACACGAATATTCGGTTTATGGCAAGAGATAGGCATTTGAATTTTCTACTTCTGTTTCATTTACAAGGATTACCTTGGGAGAAAAGTATTTAAAACTTCTCTATTATATTTTACTTTTCCCCTTTTCTTCAGCTGATTTTTCTCAAAAGTGGAAATACATTGATGTACTCATAGAGAACACATATCTCCATATGTGTGGAACAAGGTAACTGTTTAACATATTTTGATTTAGTTTTTGAGACAGGGGGTTGGAATTTGAAAGCAACAATGGCTATTAATTCTAAAAGCACAAAAGACCCCTTATAAAGATGCTCTCCAAGCCAGTTTATAGTAGCAGGTATGATTCAGAAGATGCCTGAGTCATAGTAGGGCAACCTGTTCTTGTTTGCCTTGAGGAATCTCTGTGAAATGTGGCATTAGGCACAGTATCAATACAGATTTCTGCAGCTATCCCAATTTATTTTTTAAGTAGGATGGTAAGCCAGAATGTCCACATCTGTGCTATTTAATAAAATTAAAGCTAAAAAAAACCCCCAAAAATACAGCTGAATGATGGCATACTCAATGTGGAGATTTCTATCCTACTTTGAAAGCACAGGCATAATATCCAGGTTATCAGTGCCTCTCCAGAGTGCCTCTCTCTTCCAGAGAAAACACTCTGCCACTGACATGATGATCCCATCTAATTTTCTGTTTGCTTTCTCAATCCTGAAGGAGATGTGGTCTGAAATGCCTTTCATATATCTCTGTGTACCTGCATTTTGGGAATGGCAAAGCTAAAGTTTTCTTCCTCTTTGATTTCCCCCACAAAAATTTAGTCATTAGCACTGACTTTTTTCTAGAAATAACTCTCATCTCCTTTCATCCATCTAATTTACAAACACCTGTGAGAGCTCAGTGTGTGACTGAATGATCAGCTTCTCAGAGTTGTTATGGCTAATGTACAATGTGTGTGCATATGTAAGGTTTAATGTTATTCAGAGTAATTTTTATTGTTATCCACCGTGCAACTAATGGATCTAGCAAAACACTGTTCCTATGATACATCTATAATATCCTTCTCACTGCAATATCCTAAGGACCTCCCTACTCCCCTTTCGACCCAAGACTTACACTCATTTTTCCCCATGTCAGTGAGACTTTCCCAGCGGTTCTCTCTTCTACGTGTGTTGTGTATTCCATATAATAGTCTCAGTGCTATCCCATCACTCTTTCCCCATGTGCTGAAATGCTTCTTAAATTTGTTTCATTCAGTTGTGTGGCCTATCAGGAAGATCATAGATGAGATACTGTCGTGTTCTGTAATTAGGTGTGTGCTAATGGCCTAGCTAGCTACTGCCTATTGCCCTATGGATAAAAGCAACTAAAGGGTCAGGTCTCTACTTTTTCCTCAGAAGGAGCACTAATAGGATTGCTACACTCTCTCCAGATGCTGATTGACCAGAATACATGCTATAATTTTCAGATATTTATTGCTTTGTCAAATTTGGTTGAACTTAAGAACAGAAGAAAAAAATTTGAAGGATTACAGGCTGGCTATACAATATCATAATGTTTTATTCTACAAGTAACAGGACTAAAAATAGGATTGGTAAGGAATATAAGTTTGGCTTATGCTCATTATCTAGAATTTCCAAAACAAATAATAAGATTGTAGTCCTAATGGATACATAATATGTTTGGATGGAATTTTAAAATGAGACAGGTAAGGCAGTGCCTAGCTCATTTAATTCTAAGAGAAACCCTTCGGTGGACAGGTCCTGCTCCTTCTAATACCTTGACACTGGGGAGTCGATAAGAAAAACTGGAAGAAAGCAAGAGCAAGTTTCTCACTGCAGGGGGCATTTAAGAGCAAGAGCCTGGTTTACATGTTCTGATTTATCACCTGAGAAATCTTAAAAATATGAGCTTTAAGTAAATGAAAGTATTAAAAAAAAAACATAAATACATTATTAACTTTAGCAAAAGAGGTTCCTAAAGTTAAAGTTTTGAAAATTCTAGTTCAAAGTAAGAACAGTATCAAGTGCTTATCTTTTGGCCACACTCAGTGGGGGTATACTATCTTAGTAAAAGATAGGACTGTATGTCTTTGGTCTGTATAAAATCTTTTAATGTTTGTGGGTTTTTTTGTTTGTTTGTTTTGTTTTTTTGTTGTTGTTTGGTTTTCCCCAGTTCAGAACAGTGGAACTATGCAGTAACTTGAATGTTAAACATGGCCTGTAAATCACATGATAAAAGAAGAAAATACCTTGCTAAATTAATGTATGTTGCAGATGATTACCTTTTTTCTTCAGAAACAGTGTAGTGTTTTCTGAAGAAGCAATCTTAAGGTCAGGATCTCTTGACAGTCCAGTAGCTCACTCAGTATAGGTTACTCCCATCTGATTGTCAGTGACCCATACTTAGTATTAAAGTACACTTAATAAGTTTTACTATTTAATAACTTGCCTTTTTACTCTAATTTCTCCTATATTTCTGCATTCAGCCTTCTGTGACTAAATATGCAGTGCACAATTTTCCCAAAATAGCTAGTGCTCAGTTTTCAGTGCTTAGTTAACTCCAGTAGATGCAGGCATGCAGGTTAAGAGTTTTCTTGTTTATCTTACTGGGATATGCAAGGTAAATGCAAGTAGTCTGACAGAAGGGAAACCACCTAAGACAGAAGCAGTGCATTTGTTTCCACTTCTGAGCGTCTCATTTCATGCCGACATGTTGAGCATGTGTTGTGCTTCATCACCTCTTAAAGTTAGACCACATGTATTCTAAGTTTTCTTAGAGTAAAAAAAAATCTCCAGTTAGCTTTCCTTATTCAGCTATGTCCACTGTTTAATGATTTTTCTGGTCATAACTTCATTCTCATGAGAAGGAAAAGCCAAATTTTGCCAATAAAAGAAGACCCTAAGCATCTGTGTAAATTCTGAGTCAACAGTTGCAAGAGTGGCACTGGTTTAGCACAGTTCAAAGTATATATTTAAGTTTGTTTGGTTTGGTTAGTTTTTTTAGTCATATAACTTTGACCTGATTCAGAACTATTTCATTATTATTTAGACAGGTTCACACATCTACATATATATTACCATATTCCACACAGTTCTGATATGAAGTACTGGAAGTCTTTGGTTTTGATTTTTTCTTGCTGCTACGTTAACCACTAGAAATTCTCATTATACTTCATTCTCCTCATTTATCAGGTTGGTGTCTGGGACTTTGCATCTGTTTCCTTTATACAGTCATGTCACAGTGTTGACAAATCACCTTACGAATGTTATAGCAGAAATGCTGCATGGATTGTAATGAGCCTAGATTCACTGGGGGAAAGGAAGCATTAGCATTGGAAAAAATAAGGTAGTATTTAATCACTAATATGCCATGTAGTGGAAGGTACCTTGCCAAAACCCCAAGCACCTTGTAAGATGGGAATGTTATGGGGAGAAAATGGACACATAATTGTCAAGTCTCTGTCACTGCTTTTTATTTTGTAAAATACAGTAATAGTTTATGCTTTGCACATTTTGCAAAGGAACATGGATAAATATACCATAAAAAAATGGTACTTTATCTGCAGAGCTTAGGATCTCTGATTGCAGCTGTTAAAAAAGATTAGAATGAGTGAATAGATACAATCACAAGGATCCTTTTTTCAGTCTAGATACTGAAATTTCAAAAAGTCCTATGGAAACATGTGAAATAACTGAATAGCTTCCAAGTAATTAGAATAATCTACAGAAAAAAAGAAATCTGGTTTTGTCTATACTCCCTAGTACTTTTTTTTAAACATAAAAAAATATCTGTAAGTATGTTTCCCTTGAAATATTTTTTTCAGTCTTGTCATTTGCAATACTGGGAGCATGACACTTTGGCTAGCTGGTTGCATTTTGGTTTGATATGGTTTATTGTAAAAGCCATGTCTTTGACCTCTGTGTGTCTATGAACAGATAGAGTGAATTAAATTACACAACACAGCAGGGCTAATGAATTTGTAAGTTTTGTCTTGAAATAAACTAGTAGAAAATATACCCTTTAAAAATAGAGGACACATCATGTATCTTTTAAATAGTTCACTGAGGAATAAATTAGAAAAATGGTGTCCTAAGGATTTTACGGACTGTTTGTAACAAAACTAACGACTATTCAGCTTTTGTTGTTAAACAAAAGTAAAATAATGGGTCTGTTTCTAGATCTCCTGTTTCTAGCTCTTCTGTTGCTTGCAAAAAATGAATGTGTCTATACATCCGTCTTTATTGGCCTGTAAGAATCTCTCTACATTTTAGAACTGCATATGTCAGTATTATATCATCTTCCATGAGAGTAAAGAATTGTATTCACCTTTCAAGACCTGATCTTTTAGGATATATGAATGATGGATTGTTTTCATATCTGAATGCTTTACTGAAGAAGACTTTACTTAAATATGTATTTGGAGAAAGGCCATCTGCAACTATGTTACAAATATGAAAATGTTATAATGTGTCTAAGAATATTATTTTTTTTCTTCTTAAGACATTAAAGAGTCTTAGGGCCAAGCCTAAAAACATGATCACTAGATAATTCACACCAGAAGATGACTAAAAAGAACACCAAATTAGTTTTTAGGCTCAGGTCTCTTTTAGTAATTGATACCTGACTCGTGAGCCTTGTACATTTGGGAAGGGTAACCTTAAAATACTCAGTTTTGTTCACCACACAGTACGTTTGTAAAATAAGTACATTTTGTAATGCTGACCATGTCACATGATCATGTAATAAAGTAAAAAACTAGCTTGTGGCTTTTTAAAAATTGAAATGCATATTCAATTGCTCAAAGGGTGGAAGAAATACAAAAGGAACAAAGAAAAGGATATCTGTGCCCTAAGGGTTATGCTCTGAAGAAAACTAATAGTAGCTTTGTGCTGTGTAAAATTCAGGTACTTTTGTTAAAATTTTAAAGCATATTTGTTTCTCTCTAAAGTACTTACTATGGTCATTCTTGCTTAACAAATTCTCAGTTTGTGGCTGCAGAGTAACAGTTGTTGTTTCTATAATAACTCACATAAAAGAGCAAAACAGGTTGAAGAGGCAAACCAGTCTTCACTGTGTTCTGTGTCAATGACAGAGTGCTTACATGTACAACATCTAGTAAGACATCACTGATAGAAAGGCTTCCTGAATAGTGTTTTGTGTATGTGCAAATTTCACTTGGCTTCCCGAGTTCAGTTCCTAGAAGTCCAGCTGAAAACTGTCAAGTTTCTCAGCATCTAAGAAAGAGTCTGTAGACTCTTTCTTTTGGTATTCTTTTGGAATTTTTCCTGCTCTGTGGTTGAGTTGCATTGTCAAGCCTATTCTTGGGCCTGGGAATATGCAAAGTTTATTTTGAAAAAAATCCGCTTCAAAAATTTTTTTTGAAGGTCCATGCATTGTAACTCTTTTTGCGGGTTAGAATCCTACCTATTAATCAAGAAAAGTCCATTATTAATCATGAAAAAGTCTTAAGTGATATGCCTTATAGATAGGAAGGAACAAATACCTTTACATCAACAACTTACCTAATCAATGAAGTTGGAAATCATGGATATGACTTTCTCAAGTATTATAAGTCTCCTGTCCAATTAGATCTTTTGCTGTTAGAATCAGAGCTGGGCTGTTGATTATCAGAGGCATATCACAGTGATTTTTTTTTTAACCTCTATGTGCCCATTAAGTAGAGAACTTTTACCTTCCATTTTGTCTGTTACACCTCAGTAGCTCTTGTCAGGGAGCAACAGGGCTGGCTGCCTGTAGGGAAAATGAGCTGTAGGTGGCAGGCAGGGCCATGCCCTCACCCATCAGAGCATTCTGTATTCCAACGAAACTGACAGGGTAACTTTAGCAACTATAACCATGGTCAACTAAGAGTTCAGATTCCCAGACAAGCTGGGAAGCTATGAAAACTCAGGTCTCTGCGGGTCAGGATCTATGTCTGGGTCCATGAAGTACATGGCCAGGCACAAGCACAGCTGCAGCAGAGCTCAGACAAAGACCACAGCAAGGTATGTACATTCCATATGAAAAGAGTTATAACATTTTTCTGTCCTTAACCTGATAGGCTAATGAAATAATTTCTAATAGCCTACGTGTCTAACATATGAGTAGAATTTCTGGAGGCCACAATAAAATTGAGCCTGACTTTTGGAAAAAGTAAATAAAGTTTACTCCATGAGATAATCATGGTATTTCTGTTTGTGGGGAAAAAAAAATCAATAAAAACAAACAAACAAAACCCCAAGAAAATAATCCAAATTAATTTTGTTATTTCAATGGAATCAGATTATAGAATTAGGCATTACTTCACATTTACCTTTTCCCTCAGGCCAATGATAATTGGTGCTTTTTACTTAATTAATATGTTCTAAAACAACCATCATTCTGAAATTAATGGTATGAGTTTTCTCTGTTTCACTCAAGACTAAGATTGTCTGAGTCTGCAAAAAAATGCAGAGATGGAGGTGCATGTAATACTGAGCTGCTCAGTCAATGTTGCCGTATTGATTTAAGTCCAGTTCCTGAAGCAGGACTGAGAAACAGCTGCTATTTGTGATAACTGGTTGAGAAAGCTCTCACACCAAGCTGCTTTTTCAAAAATTTTGCAAGTCTGCATGTGATATTTTAGCTTTAACCTGTTACAGAACTAGCAAAAGCTTGGTTTTATGTCATCCATATATTACTATAAAAATAGATGTGTTGTATCAAAAATATATGTTAATACAAAAGAAAATATTTTTTTCATAGTAATATTCTGAATTCAGGCAGTTTGTAGAAATTTTGGCAGGAAGTCCACCTGACAAAGCAAGCAAGAGACAAATATACTGATGGTGCTGATGTATATGTGCAATATATGGAGTTTATTCTTGCTTTGAACACCTTTACTGTAGTGTCCCTGGAGTTTTGAGGAGAAGATAAGTGGTTAGTCATAGCACTGCTTGCTATTTAAATGTTAGAATATGCTGGTAATTTATCAAAATGTTTTAAGAGCTTTTCGTCATAGGAGATCCCTAAAGCTTTGGACTCTCAAGGTGTGAAGCACTACATTGAAAGTAGGCACAGTATGATTGGTGCTAATGGAGGTGCTTCTGCTTATGCCAGCACATATATTCCCATTTTGTCAGGTGATTTACCATGACTGTGAGACTGTGATAAAAGCTTTAGCAATCTCAGAAAGTATTTGTTAAGCGTATAGAGGTATTTGAAGTTGGACAGAACTCAAGTCAGAAAAAGCTATTGTATGATTTTATGTTTTTCTTTTTAACTTTATGAAAATGTTCATGTCTCAAGTATTTTCTGTCATCTTATAACACACAAATAGAAACTCTGATATTTAACAAGGTGATTTTGCTCAGTTACCCCTGATTTCTCTATTAAGTTTAGCTTGTTGTATTGTGATACAGTGTCCTTCTCCATAGTGAATGTTACAATAAAAATGTACCCAGGAAAATAGTATCAAAGAATCTCAGCTCTGCTCATCATTCTGCAGTTCCTCAGTTCTTGCAGTGGTATCCTTGAACAAAGGGGGAAGGGAAAGGAATTTACAATCACATTCTCTTATTCCACTTTATGTCTCTCTGTGCTTGAGTGACCACAATGTTTCCTTAGCATCCAAGTTTATTATTTTAGATAGATTATTCTTTTGGCTCCCATCATTGTTACTCTGTCTCCTTACAACCTCCTGCTGACCTTGAAGGGCTAATGCCAGAAGCATGAACTGGTGTGTACTTATTGGGAAGTAAGAGTTGGACCAAACAGAGAGAAGAAACAAAAAACAAAATGCTGATGGATTTCGCTTCAGCATAATATGAATTATGATAAAAACCCCCATATACATAATCCTGTATTTACGAAATAAAAGCATTTACAAGCTCCGAGCTAGTTTTGACAGCTTGTATTTCTTCAAGCTATTGTTTCATACTGTCTGCAGTATGAGGCAGATAACATTCTAATAATTCAACTTTCTAGAGTAAATGGCAATGATAGTTAAACAAATCAAAGCTCGGATTTTTGATCCCAGTTCAGCAACAAATGATGATACTAGGAAGCCATGGAATGCTCAGCCTCTCGTAGCTGACAAGTTGGCAAGTATTTTCAATGCTATGGCCTCACTAATTTAAAGCAGAGTGGCCTACAAGTAAAAAAATAGTTCTAACTTAGTCTGTATTTAAATTGCCAAGTCCTTAACAGCCTTATTTAAAAAAAAAAAAAAAAATCACTTCATTTTCTAAGTGACTTCATAGTGGTAGTAGCTTTTCTTTCTGTAATACAATCAGGGAACATGTAGCCTGGCTAAAGCTTAGCAATTTCTCATCATAAACTATTTTCTCCTTTTCCTCTAGGTCTTACCAGTGCTTATCATTTATTTATCCCTGTGTCCTAACTTACTATCCATCAAAGGACTTGTTTTATGCACCTTTTCATGATAAATTAAATTGGTTTAAGTAAGGTGATTATGCTGCTTCTCTTCGGGGTGTGTTTCCAGCAGAAGACTGATGCTCTAAAATGATGTCATTAATCTGTGGAAAAATAAATGTGGTATTTTCCTGACTCCATTTACCAGGATGCAATAAGCAACAAAGAGGGGGCAAAATTGTTAGATTTAAATATTATTAAATTAAATCTGTTTTCTGATTTCTTTAGATCAGATTATACTTGCAGTTCTCCAACTCTAAATAAAAAATCAATGTTTGGGAGATGAACAAAAATCTAATAATATGGAGATAAGGTGATTGTTTTCTTTTGTGTGGGCTTCAGTTTGTGCTACCCACTAAAACACAAGTCCTGTTGCAATCAGTAAGTTGAATAGGAAGGGTTGAATAGGACTAATGAGTGTAATTAGGCGTCATTACCAATGACAAAAGTTAACATATGCATTCAGGGGAGAACAGAGTCCTGAGTGTTTCTCTAGCTTTCCATTCAGTGCAACAGAGCATTGCAGAGTTTCATAATACAGGTTGGTCTCTGTTGTGTATGGCTCTTGCTGAATGAAATTGAATATGCTGAGCCACAGGGTTTAGAGAAAACTGGTTGAGAGGAGTGCTGTTTTCCTTGTACAGATACCTTTCCTAAATGAACGTGACATTTGTGTTACATGAAGGTCATAGTTTGTTATGAAATGTGACAACTCATCTACTCTAATCCTCTGCAGGTAATGCTTTTAACTGTAACTCTTTAAAGGCTTGCCTAATCTCAGGATATTTAGGTCAAGGTCTATTTATAAAAACTACAACAAAGATCTTAGGGCCTCTGGCTGAAAAGACTATTTCAAATTAAAATAGATTTATGTTTGTGATCATTTGTAACTAGCAAAAATCTTGATTTCTAAGGGAACGTTACTATGAGGAACAATATCATACAATTTGCAAGTATCAAACAACCCACATTACTATCGTTACCTTGAAATGGATACAATAAAATAATTTAATTAAAAAAAACCAATCTTAATTTTCAACCGTTATATTTTTGTTTCATTTTGTAGTTCATCTGTGGGTTAGTGAATTGAATCTGCTCAATTTTAGTTTAGTTTTTGTAAGAATGAATCCTTACAGTGGTGAACTACCAAAGAGATTAGGTCAGCTGTGGTTTTATTTAACTGAGTCTTGAAAGCCTCTGAGGACAGAGTTTCCATAATCTCTCTGGGAAAACTGTTCCAGTGTTGCTCTGATCTCTTATGGAATTTTTTTTCTTATGGCTGGCAGTGGACGTGTTAGGATGGTATTCATCTTCTTGGTGAAATTTTGCATTTCAAACATTATTTCAATTGAAAAGTAAACACAATGCAGTAAGTGTCTAATCACTTGTGTCATTCATCTTGTATGTATTATGATTCTCTTAATGTAAATGCCTAAAACAACACAATGAATAAAATCATAATTAGATGACAATTCCAATCCTTATTAATACATGTTTATCCCTTCGGTATGTTTATGTACCTAGTGAATTTATCAAACTCTAGAAAGCTAAGGTGTTCCATTATTCTGAAGTAGTTGCTCTATTTTTTTTTCCTCATTTATTTTACTGTGATATGGATGAATGAGTTGTTGAATTCAGTTAAATGTTGTGAGTATGCAAATATGACTCTGCAATTAATGACTTAAAATTCTCTTGGCACAAGTTGAAGTGTGGGTTTGAGGCAGAGGAAAAAAAAAATCAGTGAAAAACATAGTAGGATGAGTGGAAAAAAGCCACAGGAGATTTTGAAGAAAGAATACAGAAGGAAAAAAATGCCAATTAAAGTGAACACAGAATCAACATCATATTGTCCATAGGGAAATACTTTTTGCACTACTACAAGGGTTCATCTACCCCTCTAAAAAGGAATAAAACATAAAACCTTACCTCAATTAAGAAAGCAGATTTTTAATCAGATAGATCTATAAAAAACCAGCCCCGCCTCCCCCTCCCCAAACCAAAAAACATCACCACCCCCCACCCCAAGCCCAACAAAACCCCCCAAACAAACAACACATAAACAATGAAGTTCAGAAGCAAAGGCTTAGAATTCAAATTGATTTCACAGATCTTTAACAGTCTGCAAGACTACAATTTTTTCTTGAAATACATGCACAAATAAACTTTACAGTTTTTTTTAGGATATAATTAAAATGTAAAGCTTGTAAATATATTGGAAGTTTGTTTTTATCAATTTTTCTTCTAATGCCCATAAACTGAAATAAATAGAAGCACCTGGAAACTGAGAAGCTAACTTGAATTATGTGTTTGTCTCCTTTTCTGGATATACAGGAGGAGCACTTTTCAAGAGAGATATTTCAGTCCCCATCGTCACATTTAGCACCTCAAAAGTTTTAGCAAAAGGGAAGGTAGTATTTCTGCTCTAAGTAGATGAGATGAGGAGTATGTATACATTGAAAGAAATATATAATATATATTGTCTATAATATAATATATATATTTTTAATGTATATATACACACATTTTTTTTAATATATGTATATGATATATTTGCCCAAGTTGCAGAAGGGCTGGAGCACCTCTCCTGTGAAGACAGCATGAAAGAGTTGAGGTTTTTCAGCCTGGAGAAGACCTGATGAAACAGCAGCTCTGGGCAGACCTTATATAGCAGCCTTCTGGTACCTTAAGGGGACCTACAAAAAAGCTGGAAAGGGACTTTTTACAAGGGTGTGTAGCGCTAGGACAAAGGGTAATGGCTTTAAACTGAGAGAGGGTGGATTTAGATTAGATATAAGGAAGAAATACTTTACCATGAGGGTGGTGCGGCACTGGAACAGGCTGCTCAGAGAAGCTGTGCATGCCCCATCCCTGGAAGTGTTCAAGGCCAGGCTGGATGGGGCTTTGAGCGACTGGTCTGGCGGAAGGTAACCCTGTCCATGAAGGGGGGTTTGGAACCAGATGATATTTAACATCCCTTCCAACACAAAACATTCTTTTATTCTGTTATTACAGTTTGCTGAACAGCTCTTTTGGGATAACTTTGTTTATTGTGAAACTTTGTCTTCTAAGTGAAAGGCTGTAAATCTCTTTGTTAATCCCATTAGCTAGCTAATCTCTTAGTTAAGTACGATGTGGTCTGATTATGAGCATGTTGTTCTTTGTACTATAGAATATTGTACAATTAAAAACAAACAAAACCAAACACAAACCAAACAAAACCAAAAAAACAACCAACAACTTGATTTTTAAAAGTTTCTTAAACTCAAAATAGATATCATATGATTAATTTTCATGGCATTCCAGTTATATGAATAGCTCAATAAAGAGAAACTTTTTAAAAACATATGACATTGAAAATGGGAGAAATGACATACATAGGAAACCACAAATGACTCAAAACTCTGTGTCATCAATTGTATTATCATCTTTGAATCAAAATCATTCTTTTTCTGCTCTGGAAGTCATTAGACTGTATTGAATCAGAGTTTCTACAGCTCCCTGTAAAAGCAGTAAAATGGATTACTAAACCAGATTTAAATTGGAGTCAAAGTAATGTCAATCAAAAAGCCCTGCAAATATGTTAGTGAATTTATTTATGTTCTGGCAGACACCTTTTCCACTAGTAGATGAAAAAAACTCCCTTCTTCAATGCTGGAGGCAATTGTGTGATTAGAATTGCAGTTTTGGAAGACATATCCATGTTACAGTGCTTAGAGGTACAAGTATGTATCAGGGCATGCCAATAGGAAGTTTTATATACTGTAGCATCCTCATTTTCCTAGAACAATCTTATTTCCACTATCACACCTATATTATTATTTATATGTTTGGGTGTCAAAACTGTACAACTTTGCAGTGAACATCCATGTAGGATATTCATGTAGATTGAGTAGCTTTTTGTGTGAACTTCATGCATGTGTGTGTTGGGAAAAACGCACACCTGTTCCCATTCAAGTATTATGCAGTATCTTCCAAATAATTCTGTTTCAATGAGAAATTTGTCATATAAAGTAGTATTTAATCAAAAGAGTGACAGTCTTCAACAGTTGAGTAATCTCTTTTTTGCTTTTAATTTACCCTGTAAACCCATTGATCCACATTGCCATTGTTCAATTTGGATGACACCAATAGCATGTTACTTGTACATCTAAGTTATATTTGCACTAGCACAGCAGAGATGTTATTTTCAAGGCAGAATTAATCAGATTTGTTCTTTAAAGTGTAATTGGTAGTATTGGGTTATCAAAGCTAATTTGATGAAAAATAGACGTGGTACTTCTGGCAGTATAGAAAGGGCAGATAAAGCTTATATATGTTAAACACCTAATTATTTATGTAGTTTTTTGGGAGGTTTTCATGTTGTGTACCATGCTGCCATGGAGCTGCTGTCATTTAAATCAAGTAGAGCAGCTTAGCTATATGAAATTGGTTTAGATATGGCTTTTGAAAAGGTCTAGATCATTGACATATCCTGAAAATCGACATTTTAATTAGTTGTTATTAGTTAGGATCATATTTTATAAAGGGTGATATTAGAGCACACGTGAAGTAAACTCCTATCTACTGTTAATTAAAAGTAAAAAAAAAAAAAAGCGCTATACTAATGTAATAATTGTCTTTGCCAGTAATTTCAGACTAGTCAAAGAAACACTCACCTGATTTGGCAAAACATTTGAAGATGTTTTGACACAAAGATAATGGCAAGGATTTTGTCTCATCCAGTTTGCAGGCTGAAATATCAGTGAGCTTGGGAGGTTTAGACATGCTCCAAGGAGACTATTCTGATGCCCTTCATTTGGATGAGGTTTCTTTTAAAGCAACTGGATCTCTGTGTGCCAGAACAGAAAAAAGCCCTTTTATTCAATCAAGTTCTTACACAGCATACACTGTAAAAGAAATTGAAATGCCTCCTTATTCCGTCATAGTCAATTAAACCAGGTTTTCAGGTAAACTTTCCTTAAAGAAAATGCGTTATTTCTCATTACTGCTAAAACATATGGATTTTGCCTGCCCTAAATAGAAGATTGGATTCTGTATCTACTACCACGTCTATTTGCCAGTGTTATATTTGCGAATTCAAGTGACACTTTGCTGTCTGTCAGCAAACAGATCAAAATCTTCCAGAGCGAGATGTTTACTAAAACTGGAAGAGAATGTGTGGTTGATACCTCACTGAAGTTATTTGTTCTTGCTAAGGCAAGCAAATAAATTATTTTGTGGAAAAAATTTTTCTGAGCTATTCTACCACGTACACCTGGATATTGCCCCAAGTACCAGGCTTTATTAGCAATAAACTTTCCCCAGGGTTTTGTGAAGACTGTCTGTAAAAGAGATTATATCTGTCCTTGAAGGAGTAGAGCACGTGATAAATGGATTGGTTAAAATTCAAAAGACAATTTTGTCTCATAAATCTTAAGCTAGTCTGGGCTTTAATACCTGGCAAAACACGTAGTTGTCAGTCAAAGTCCACAGTCTGTTTTACCTTTTTTAAAGTTAATGGAAACATCCTCTCTACTTCTTTCTTTTAAGGTTTGGTTTGTGTCTTGAGTGTGTTCAGTAAAACAATCTTTATCTGCAGTATTTTGAATAATAGTGGAATGCCAAGACCTCTATATTCTGCCAGTGCTGCACAGAGGCTGAAAGTGAGTAGTACTTAGATCATTTGCATTAGAATTAAGTAGAAGAGACAGTGCTGAGATTGTTGTGAAGACTTCTCTTTCAAGTAAGCTGTCAGCTGTTGACTTTTTGAACAGGGGAAGGGAGATTCTTTTACTGTTCTGCGATCAGGGTATATCTGTGATAATCCAAATGTCTTCAGGGTGAATAACTATTCAATCTCAAATTAGTAGGATATGTCCTAACCCAGATAACTATCATTCCACTTTCCTGACCCAATTATTACTCATTCCATTTACTTTTATCTTGTTTTCTTTCTTGGCCTATTGCTTTTGTCATTAATTTAGCAGACTCTCTGCTATGAAGTTTTATTGGGAAGCGTTGTAACAGATTATAAGGAAGCAGGTCATCTGAGAAGGTCATTTTAGCATAGCTAATGATGGCTGAAGAGCCAGAAGACTTGGCAGATTGACTTGCTGAATTTCAGAATAGTTTCAAATAAGGATTATTAAATTTCATTTGCAGGGAACATCTCCTTCTCTTATCCACACTCTTCTCCCACAAACTGCTAGTGGACTTAACTATTTTTCTTGTAGTCTTATTGCACATCTCCACATCCTTAAGTTAGGATCCTAAACTACTCTTCCATCAAAAGCATACTTGGATTTCCTTCCTTACTGTGCCTATGTTGCTATGTCTGTACATTCAGGTCCTTCTTTCCCTAACTGTGTTTCTCCTAGCCCTGTGGACCACAGAAAAGCAGACTTGGCAGAGCCATGCATGTGGTCCAGAAATTTACCACTTCTGAGTCCAGGGCTAGTATCTGTCTGTGTGCAAACACTGATTTGTGGCTCAGGTACGTATGACTACCTAAATAATTACTGTGAGTAGGAGGTGTTTCCTGTGTGGATGCTCTTTTGTGAAAGACAGAACAAGCACATTTTCCACAAACAGTTATAACCAGTTAACAGGCAGTGGGAAAGCAGAGAGCCAGGTAAGAATCTCCACACTGACAGAGTCCGATGCTGTCCCTAGTCATGCCAAACAGCTTAGGCATGCCTGTTCGGAGTGATCTATATATTTATACATGGAGCACAAAGCTTTCTTACCTAATGGTCTGAAGAACATCTTTAATGAAGAAGAAAATGTCTGTTCAAAAACTATAGGAGAATGTAAGGCAATAGAAGAAATAAGAACAGAATCTGATAGAAAAAATATCAGTGGAAGAGACAATAAAGAATAGGCTGCCCTTTCTACCTCATGGGATGTAATCTAAGATCACAAAAAAGTTGCCAAAACTAAATTATGCTGGTATGGGATAAAATTCTGTAAATATTTTCGCTTGTTAAAGTTTCATAAAGATTTGGAAAATATTTGCTAGTGTATGCTTAAGTTAGATAGTGCTTTGCAGGGGCATTACATTAAAATAAAGAATACAGTTGGATATTCAGTCAAAATTCGAATTGGATCTCTCAGAGGAATTGTAACTTCAATGTCACTCCAAAATTCACAAAATTACTTTCTTATTGCCCCTGTACCAACTATGCAGAGTTCGTAAAAAGACATACATTGAGACAGAATGTAGATATGGTTTCATTCACATAATGGAAAGTGATCCTTTTACTGCTAATGCATTATACATTAATTGCCTTGTTATGCTGTGACACCATATTGGAGCTGAGAACAATAAGCCAAACCTGATAATGTGCTTTCTGTTTTGTTACTTATTCACAAGGTTCTTTGGAAGGTTTATTTATTTTCCTTCCCCAACAGCACTTTCCAGTGTTTGCTTTGGGAACAAAGCAGTAAACACTTGAAAACGTGCATTTTGATGAGTGCCTTTGCAACCTAGAAACTCATCGAGGAAGTTAGTTGTTGACAGTAAATCAGCAAGGCCAATGAGAGGAGGATGTGTTTCCAGATAGATAATACTTCAACAGTAGTAAGCAGGTGCACTTTGAAACAAAGTAGAGGGTGTAAAAGAATAATTAGACTGATGGAAACAGATAACAGGCCAAGTTATTTTTGTGACATCTGACAAGTTGATACAATTAAAGTTGTACTTGTTACTATTTTAGATTTTTGCACAAAGCAATAAATAATTTTCTTATCAAATAAGGTTAATCTGAAATGAAAGAAAAACACAAATACATTTTTGAAATGGTTGAAATAATACTTTGACTTTCTTTTCTACTCCAAATAATAAAAAAATACATGTTTTCATAATTTTGGTGGCACCAAATGTGTATTTCTTTTGAAGAAAAATATTGGACCAAAACAGTTTATCCAGTTGTTGAATGCAAAAGGACAATACTTTATGCTGTAAGATTTACCTTTAACCATGATTTAAATAAGCTTTCTAAACTGAATGATGACAACAAGTCTGTATTTCTAAGTGGGAAAAAAGCATATAAATATTAATATTTTTCATTAATTTTTCTAGTGTTTTAAGTTTTGTTGAATATTATTTTCTGCTTTCTGTGTGCACCAGTTTTTTAGATATTTGGAAGCTTAATCTGTTCAGATATCTGAGCATATGTCTCATTTCGATACTCCTGAACATGCACAATTTCCATCATCTTCAGTATCCAAACTTGAAACTTTTTGTCTGTATATGTGTTATGTTTCTTATTGTCACATCACTCAGCTTTACAGGCCTCTCCAAATTATAACTGCAAGAAATCATACAAAGCTATCCATGAAAGCATGCAATATAATTTAACCAAAAAATAGAAGGGATTTGATTAAGAAATACGCTTTTGGTTGATCGGTAATTAGTGGCAAGTTTTTTCCATATGGTATAGAAAAATACACATGGATGTATTATAAACTAGAGTCCATGAAATTGCAACTGAAGGAGCTCTCAGGCTCATGGTTGGAGCATCTTTATTGCAGTGTCATTAAAAAGCTGACTGAAGCATGATGCTACACTGTTGATCATTAAAGCTAAAGAGCTTGAAGTTGTTATATCACTGAAAAACAGGATAATGAAGCTGGATGAGTGTCGTCTGTTGGTTCAAATTGGAGCTTGATTTGGTACAAAGAAAAAGATAATCAAGGTACTCTCAAGTTCATTATTTGGAGTGGAAGATGAAATCAAAGTGAATTTTACCCAAGCAGACAATGGGCAGAAGAAATTAAAAATAAGCATAAAGCTTATATTTTTTGAAAATGTGTGTATGTTTTTAAAACAAGTTCAGTTTTCACACAATCAAGGGTGATTGTTATCTTTCAATAGGAAGTTCAAATATAATAGGTCACAGATTCAAAACATCCTGCTGCAAAAGGACCAGCAGAGAAAACCTGGCTCTTTAAACAAAGTGCCAGAACAATTTTTAAAGTACAGTGTTAATGCAAAACTTGTATGGCCTACTTTTCAACTGTGTCAGCCCACATGGTGTGAAAGAAGCAGCGTGAAGAAAATGTGCATGCTATAAACAGAAAAAATAAGAGGTGTGGGATTTTAAAACTAAGTAGATGATAATGTATACACTGGGTATATTCCATTACTTCTTGTTTAGTTCTGTCTGTGCTTTGTCTCCTGCCTTTCAACAGACAAAGCCTTCATCCTTCTGTGCCACAAAGAGGGCAGTGGATCTGGAGTATCCATTCGTACACACACGCATGTGTATACATATATGTATGTAAATGTATATGTGTGTTCATAGTCCAACTTCTTCCAATGGGGCCACCCAACTATGCAGTTAGAAATCTAGCCTCAACACTGTGGAATTATTTGTGATACTGAACCTCTACTATGTCTAGTGTTTAGACAGAATTGTTATTTATGGAGAACTGAATAATATGCTAGAGAGAATGTTGTGCTAGAGAAGGGCATCTAGAATTAAAATATGAGAAAACACCTTAGAGAATTCTGAGATCTAGATACTGAAAGATCATAATCTCACTGAAATGGAGATAAATGCAAGGGGATGGAGTTGTCCCATATTTTTGTGGTGGGTTGACCCTGACTGGATGTCATGTGCCCACCACAGCTGCTCTATCATTTCTGCTACTCAAGTGGGCAGGGAAGAGAAAATATAACAAAAGGCTTATAAATAGAGATAAGGACAGAGATATAACTCAGCAATTACTGTCATAGGCAAAACAGACTTGACTTGAGAAAAATAATTTAGTTTATTACCTATCAAATCTGAGTAGAGTAATGAAAAATAAAAACTACATCTTAAAATGCCTTCCCTCCACACCCTCCCTTCTTTCTGGGCTTAACTTCCAAAATCTACCTTCTCCACTCCCAGCAGCACAAGGGGATGAGGAATGGGGGTTGTGATCAGTTCATCACACACCTCTGCCACTCTGTCTTCAGGAAAAGGACTCCTCACCCTCTTCCCTGGCTCCAGCATGGAGTCCCTCATATGGGAGACAGTTCTCCATGAACTTCTTCAATGTGAGTACTTCCCATGGGCTGCAGTTTTTCATGAACTGCTCCAGTGTAGGTCCCTTCCACAGGGTGCAGTCCTTCAGGAAGAGACTGCTCCAGTGTGGGTACCCCATGGGGTCACAAGTCCTGCCAGCAAACTTGCTCCAGCGTGGGCTCCTCTCCCCACGGGGCCACAGGCTCTGCCAAGAGCCTGCTCCAGCATGGGGTCTCCATGGGGTCACAGCCTTCTTCAGTCACATCCACCTGCTCAGGTGTGGGGTCCTCCATGGGTAGGTGGATATCTGCTCCACCATGGACCTCCATGGGCTGCAGGGGACAGCCAGCCTCACCATGGTCTACACCACAGACTGCAGAGGAATCTCTACCCCAGCAGAGATTCTACCCTCCTGAAAGAGTGCAGATTTAGGTTAAATATAAGGACACATTCTTCACCGTGAGGGTGAGCAATTTGGTATAGTGGAAAGTGTCTCTGGCTATGGCAGGGGGTTGGAACTAGAGGATCTTTAAGGTCCTTTCTAACCTGAACCATTTTATCATTCTTCCACCTGGAGCACCTCTTTCCTTCTTCACTGACTTTGTGTACAGGGTTGTTTCTCTCACATATTCTCACTCCTCTCTCTTGGGTGCTGTTGTCCAGCATTGTTTCCCCTTTCTTAAATATGTTATCACAGAGGGTGCTACCACTATTGTTGATTGGCTTGGCCTTGGCCCGTGGCTCTATGGGACATAGGGGAAGCTTCTAGCAGCTTCTTACAGAAGCCACTCCTGTAGCTCCCCGTCCTGCCTGCTACCAAAGCCTTGCCACGCAAGCCCAATACAGCCTTATAGAAACCTACATCCTAAATTACCACGTATAGTCTGAGCTTGGAAACCTGCAAAATTCCCTGAATTTTTGTGTTTTCCACTACTGTATCAGACCATTCCTCAAAATAGTATTTCAGATGCTCTTTTGAATTCCACATCACAGTCAAGTGGCTTCAGTTGCTTTACTTGAAGGCAAGAGCTTTACCCCATTAAATATTTTCTATCATTGCAAAAAAGATGAAAGCCTGGGCTTTTCATCAGTCTGCTAGAAGCAGTATTTTGAGGACATGAACAAATACAGAATAAACAAAACTAAGTTTATAAAATCCGTGGGCTTTCAGTCTATTTGAACGTGAGAAAATGCTACTCATATGCTGAAAACACTTTGTCACAGAGTAATAATAGTAATAATATTTTTTTTTTTCTTTTTATCTGTGGCAAAGGGAGAGCAATGCATACGTGTAATGTACGTTCTTTTATAGTTTGTGCATGCATCAGGAGACTACAGAGTGAGTATCAAGTATACGGACATTGATCTGGTCACAAGGTTTAAAAGCTTCTGGATGAAATCTATAACTGAATAATTGCTGTTAAAGACTAGATTTTTAAAAGTGGTCAGATAGTAACTTTGCCAAGCATTTTTTAGTGTCAAGGTTATTGAAATGGAAAATGATTCACGTGAAAATCTTGCCCCCTTTCTAAAAAGCCTGTTCTGGTCTACCTTTTTATTGCTGCAGAACCACTAGCTGTAGTATATTTTGTTTTAAGGTACTTTGATCTAATTTTAGTTGTATATATATGTATTTTAAAATACAGCTTATGCTTGATTAAATAAACTTCCTAGATAAAAATAGCCATAGTATTTTGATGAATTAAATAAAATGCAAAACAAAATATAAAGGAAATGCTTCCAGGGATGGAGCAGCTACAAATTCTTTGGGAATCCTGTTCCAGTGCCTCACCACTGTCACAGTCAAGAATTTCTTCCTTATATCTAATCTAAACCTACTCTCAGTTTGAAACCATTATGCCTTGTCCTGGTTTATGAATTATAAAATTTAATGTAACTTTTAAACAAGAAACTTTCAGAATTTTGTCTGGAGTGGTTGGATTTACTTAATAAATCTTTTTTGATGGAAGAGATAAATCATAAAATGAATTTGACTGTGTAAAGAAAATGAAAAAAATCAATCCCCATAACCAGCCAAATAATACAGTTTGCACAAATTTGATTAAAATGGACAACTACTTATCAAAGCTTTATGCTGAAGGCATTAGGCTTTAAATTTGTTGCATAGTAAATGGAGCTGGGCTTAAGCTGCCTGTCTTTTGATGTGTAATAGATGACTATTGTTTTTTTGGCAGTTCTGTTGCAATTTGCTTTGATGAAATGAAGTTCTACATAATTTGCTAGTTTCAGCACAATGTTGGTGCTTATATTTTCGTCAGCAAAAATTAATGTGGTTCATTGCCAAAAAGAGACAAATGAGCAGAACTTGCAACTATGAAAGGGCTGAGGTACCCTGGGATGTAGCTTCCACAGGTCAGCTTCATAGTAACTCTAAAAAGCAGTTAAAAAAGCCTTAATCTGAATATTGTCTATATAGTCCTAAGGAAAAAAAATCTGAAAAAGTTAAAGGTGAGAAACTAGCATCTCAGTAGTAAAGAGTTGACCCGTTTTGCAAAATTTTCAATATGCTTTGGGATAAAGCATATTACTTGAAAATAATAATTCAAAATGAAGGAGAGACAGAGAGAGGAGAGAAAGGAGACTGTAAGAAGAACTCTTGAGAGCAGCCTAATTATAGCACTTAAATTGGTTGTGAGAGATGTGGCATGTTCTTTTTCCAAAGGATATTTAATTATTTACACAAAATACAGCATCTTGGATGAGAGGAACTGAGAGAGATGCATTGGAGGTACTAGTTTTCAAAAACTGAGATTTAACACCCTCATCTGATTTAAAAAAAATTTTAAAAAAGCTCATACATCTTAGGTAAATACCCTTCCCACTGACCAATGGCTGCTCTGAAATGGATGGACTTTCCATCTCTGAAATTCTTATGCCTATATGTATGTTTCCACTGAATTGTTGTGTGATTAATTGATTTTTTTTTTAATTTTTTTTTAAATGTAACACTATTAAACATAAACAAACCTTTTTTGTCTGAGAATTTCCAGGAGGACAAGTTGATTCAGCCATCATATATAATCATGTATTAAAGCATTCTTAATTTATTGGTATTCATGAGAAGAAAATACAATTTTAATTGACATATCTTCATGCTTATTCTTCTCAATTTCTGGATCATCTAGCTCTTTTGAAAGGTATTGGTTCATGTGAAGCCATATATTTTGAGAAGTGTTTTTCTCCTGAGGAGTTTGATATTATTGTCAGTTTTTAGATATTCTAAATTTAATTTTACCTTTCTGTTACATTGTACATTTTGGTTTTTATTCAAGTGTTGCAAAAAAACTACAGCCATTTGCTAATAATTTACTGTGGTGAGAGGACTTAAGCTTTTGCTGTAAATTCAGCATGCAGTACACCTGGTGGTAAATTTTGAAAGTGGTAACTTTTCCAGAGGATTTTATAGTTTTATAATTTATTTTATGTTTCAAAATTATTGCATAGATTGCACTATGAAAACTAAATAATGCTGTAAAAGTAGATGATGATGTTCAAGATCACCAGCTTTGTAACATGTAATAAACATTATTGTCAATAACACAGATTCCAAAGCATTTACTAGGCCTAAGTCTATATTCAAATTATTTTCAAAAGAATACATTTTAAAAGCACTGAGGTTTCTATTTTGTTACCTTCTAATATATAACTAGATGGACGTGTGTGTGGTTTTTTTTTTTTTTGTTTGTTTTGTTGTTGTTGTCATTGTTGTTGTTGATTTTTTTTGGTGTGGTTTCTTTTTTTTGTGAAATCTGAGATATTCATACTATTGGCAAACAAGGACGTAAACTGAAGTGGCAGACCAAATGGATACAATTTGGCAAGACTCATGATAAACTACTGTTAAGTGATACTGTCAAGAGTGGACTTCAAATAACAGTACAGAGCTTACTTCAATTTGCTTGGTTTTCTTTAATAATAATAATACATGTTTCACTGAATATAATTATGATGCTATTGGTCAGCTGTAGCATTCCTAGGAGATTATGGAGAAAAGCAAGGTTTATTCATCAGACCTCTTGATAAGAACTTAGCTCAAGTATTTTTAATCTGCATTTAATCCTTTTTTTGAGAAGACAAGTAAATGTAGCAGCTACAAGATATCTTCATTTATGAACAATTAGTAACTTAGTAGTAGTAACTTAGGCACACTCAGCTGCTTCTACAAGTGCTAGAAGAGCCCCTTCCGGAGTCTTGGGGTCTTAATAGAAAAAAAAAGTCATTTTCTCAAACTAATGGACTAATAATTTTATCATTTAAAATGTGGTTTGAGCTTTGATCACTCAATATGTCTTGGACTGCAGAAATAAAAAAATGTGGATTTCTTTTTTTTCATAAAATCACAGAGGAAAAACCTCCTTTTTAAAATGGTCACTGTTTCACTAGGTGTCAGAATGCTATCCTTAAATTTTAATTTTAACACAGTAAGTTTCTATGGGCTTGAACAAAATTTAAAAACATGAACTAAATGAATGTACTGACTCCTATAGTTTGGAGGGAATAAAAAAAACTTGTAACGAGAATTTAAAGTGGTTACACTCTTAAATTAAGGGTTACATATAAATTTAGAATTCTGGGGAAACTGGGAGGAAGTTTTGATCTGATACCTGTCACATGTATATATAAGGAAGTTTTTGCTTTAAAAATTTAAAATTTTTATAAGATATTAAATTTTTGAAGAGCATTGCAGGACTTTATTTTTTCAGCCTTCATTCTTTTTGGATGCAGGGGAGAGCAAGAAGGGGTTTGCTTATCTTATCTTTGTGCATCTACTTTTCCATAAAAATATTTCAGAAATTAAAATTACCAATAAGCTGCTATTCAACTAGCTTGCTTTATATATATATATATATATATATATATATATATATATATATAAAATAATAAATTAACTCTATATAATTCAAACATCCAAAAATGTTTGCTGGACAGACTTGCCTTTTTTCAGATTTGGTGGGCAGATTTCAGAAGAAGGTGAATTTCTGACTACTCTTTTTTTGCATATAAAGGAACTGTGCTTAAGTGCTGTAAAATCACACAAAGGGGTTTGTCCTGGGAAAATCTGTAAAGCGGTCAGAGTTAACACAGTCTAAACAGGTGCTCTGTATATTCAGTACGGTGATCATTTGCTTGTAGTCTGCCAAATAACTAGAACAAAAAAAAGTCAGCTTGCTCTACTAATGTGCAGCTTATAACTCCACTGTCAGTGGCAGCGCACCTGTCTTGGAGTTGTTTTGTCAATGCAAACTCTGTGTGTCACCCATTCAAACAAATGCTTTGCTCATTCACAAAAGCCTGTTGTCCTGGACATGTTTTCCATTGTGGACTAGCCCTGCAGCATGTTCTTGTTATTAGTTACATCCTACTATGGCTCTTGTAGTTAAGGAAAAGCTGTAGCTGTAAAGTCAGGTTTGTAAACAGATGTGGATATGTGTTTGGTCATCCTGGTGTTTAATATACCTGCACCATGATAAGAAACCAAACTATGCATTGAGAAACAGCTTAAACAAGAGATCTCCTAGGAACAGTTCAGTGCTGCTGGCAGTCATGTTAATGAATCAGTAGGTGGACTTCCTCTCTGAGTCAGCGGTGTTCAGTTGTCTTGGCACGCTCTTACATAGGTCTTTGTCATAAATTTGTTTTGATCAGAGAGGGATTCTGAGGTTTATAGGCAATCAGCAAAAGGAATTTTAATTTAATGTTTGAAGTTGTGAATGTTGCAAGTTCTTTCTTCTAGCTCTACCTGGGAGTCAGAGAGGAAGCTCATCAGCCAAGCTGTTGAGAAAATAAATTGTTAGTATTAGGATTTGATAGTGTTTGTTCCTGTGAAGTGTTATCACCACAGTATAAATATTTCTCATCTGCAGATTCCATATAAATATTTTTTGTCACTGGACTACATTTGATTCTCCTTTTTTTTTTTTTTTTTTTTTCCACTTTTTGGTCTTGTGCAGGTGTATGGGGGGAGGTCATTAGCAGAGCCCAGGGGTTGATGGGATTTTGGTTTGATACAAAACCAAACAGCCCATGCAGCACTGGTGCTCCTTCTCTTTCACCTGCCACACTTTCATTGAGTATTCTCTAAAAGATAAGAACAGCAGTATCTTCAGGGGAGTCTGAGAATCAGGGAAGTGGGTCTGGTCATTCAGCACAATGGAGGAAAGGAGCTGGGCCTACATCTGGGAGGGAAACTTCTCATCCCAGCCTAAAGACTTGTTGTTACATCTAAAAAGCATGTGTTAAAGAAGTAATTTCCCCATATCTGGCTGTCAAATTTGCTGCTCTAGAATATAGTCTAGAAAGGTGACCTACATTATAAGAAGCCATTTTTTGGATAAAGCGAAGTAGGACTGATTCTGTATAGACTGATGGTAAGTCAATACATACTTTCTGCTCTGCCCATTCTGTAGTATTTTAAAAGCGAACCTAACATAAAGATACTAACATAAAGACATGAGGTTGCAGCAATACCTCTTATAAATCTCTTTGGCCAGGATAGGTATGTGACTGCCTGGTGGTTTGTCCAGTTTTGGTTTTGGTGGTTTTCAGAATAAATGCACTTGTATCTCCTTGGAAAGAGAATATAACCAGGCTAAAGCAAGCATGCAGAAAAGGGGTAATTTTATGTACTGACTGATAGTTATGAGACAGAACATAAGCTGAAATTGTATGTTCCTCATTCTCAGCCCTCTTTTATGTCTGTGGATAAGACCACTTCAGAATGAAATGCAGTAGTCTTACAGTCTTAGACCTTCACAAGTGACCATATGAAGCATGCAGGAGATGGGCAGTATTCTAGGTCTCCACCCTCAAGAAGTCATCTTTAAGAAGAACAGAGATGCTGGAGAAAGATAGCACAGGCTAGGAAAGCCAGGTAAAGATGCAAAGACCATGGCCCCCAGGGGAAGGGGTGACTTTCAAAAGTTATCTTTGAATTAAACTCTTCATGTTATATAAAAAGAACAACAGAAGTCACGACACCAGAGGGTGAAAGTTAAAGGACTTGACATAGTGTTGTCACAAGGAAAAGTTCAGCTGAGGTAACAGTTGGTTTCGATGCTAGATTTAGTGATCACTGCTGTATGTTCTTTAAAAGCAAGGGTAGTAAACAAGACTATTAGAGTTACACTGGAAGTTGGTTCTGCAAGCCTTTTATGATATGATTATATGATTTTATCTTTAAACCCCATTAAAAAGGGTCATAAAAGAGCTTTCAGTTTTAGAATTATAGCTACATAACAGCACAGGAAAACTCATCTGCAAGAAACAAATTTGCCGAATAAATCAGTTTTGCATCCTTACAGACAGACTGCTCTTTCCATCCTGCCCCTCAAAACCAGAAGCAATATTCATCACAAGTAAAGGTTTGTTGTGTAAAATAACTTTTTACCTTTGCTTGATACATCATTGTCTATATAATTTGTTTTCTGCTTTGGTCTTTAGTGATAGCTGTAAAAGATTGATCCAATTTCATACCTCATGTGAATTTCTAATGATTTACTACATGATGCTGAATCAGAATTCCAGATTAACAGTGCAACATACCCTCAGCATTTCCTTGATGGTTAACAGTATGGAAATCACCAATGCCTGTAAATGATGGTATCAAAGACTTCTATGCCTTTCTCTGAAATATCAAAGTGTGAAGAACCTCCATGTAGCAGTGGAGCCTTGCACAAAATCATGAATCAAGTTTTCATTTGTAGTAGCATATAACTATACTTGTGCAGATTTTGCACAGGAAAAAAAGAAAATTTATGCTCATGTTTTTAAAGGAGCAGGAACCACTGTATCAACATTTGTTCGGTTTACTTCCCAAGCCCATTGAAAATGGCTTTCTTACCATGAGTGGATACTTCCCCATAAAACAAGATGACCACAACCCTGAACATTTGTCTAATTAGGCTTAGCTGCTTCAGCGAAATTGCTAAACTTTATTATCTATTTATGTAGAGATCTCATATCTCATGATTAATGACTGTGTCAGAAAATTAATTGGCAGGCTTTTCGGTTCAAATTAGTCTAAAAACAAAGGAGCTCACATTGTTTTTATTAATGTTGTCATGGGAAATTAAGAGTTCTGATTAGAATTATATTTTGAAATAGCTCCTGGAAAAATATTAGGCTGGTTTTATTTTTTGTTTTCAGATAAGTTGAGGTATATGCTCTTGTATAGAATTATCAGACATCTTAAGTCTGTACAATGACAAAAATTTAGTCAGTGCTACAATTTACAATCACTGCTCAGACTTGCTCTCTCTCTAGTTTTCCTTTGTGCGCTAATTGTAGGCAGCTTTTTGTATCCACAAATTCTCATATAGAGCTGGGTGATTACGCAGGTTTAGATTTATTCCTAATGATAAAAAAGTCATTTTCTCAGTCTTCAAGCAGATTGGTATGAGAGATGTTTTCCTGTGGCTATCAGTCAAAGCTATCAACTTCGGCAAAATGACTGAAGGACAAGCAATGCTGGAGAAAAATGTGCTGACAAAGGTGACTTTCAAAAATACTGTTGTTTAACTCCATCAGCAATAGCTTTCCCTCTTCCTATTTGGCATGGTTTCCTCACATTTATTTTGCTCGTTTATGTCCAGTGTTTGATATTTCATTTAATTCCGACAGGAAAGCTTCTGATGTAGTTGACAGTAAGCTGTGTCTAATCACTGAGTAGACAATGTGAATTAAAGTACTGTGAGTTCTTTCAAACCCTCATGCAAATCTCTGATGGTTTAGTGATACTTATTAAAAAGGTGTGTTTTTGATGGCTACCTCTCTTTAGAAGTCTATGAAGCAGCCATGGATTTTCCTAGACTTATAGAATTTGACCAAAGACTTCATTCATTTGCAGATAACAGAAATTGTTATACTCTGTTTGCTCTGGAAACAGAAGTAGAAATATTACAGTTCTGGAAATGATCTCTGTATTACAAAAGATTTAGGAAAACCCACCAAATTAGGTAATGTTAAATGGAAGATGAGAGCTGTAAAGTTGAGCACTGCAGCAGTTAATCAGTTGCATTTAGCAGTGATTCTTTCATCTTCTGAAGACTGTTTTCATACTGTTTTAAAGTACATTCCTTGACAAGCATTCAAATGCCTTTTTTGTAGGGTGATTTGACCATTTCTTCCTCATTCAGTCATTTTCTTGAATGAAATTTCACTATGCTTTACTGAAGCCAAGAGCTTTCAGTTTTTCAGAGAATACTTCCACAGCTGCATTGCCCTTTGCTGTATGTGTGAGTCCTTGTGATTGAGAACCTGAATAATTGAAAAGGGGAGGTAACTGTTTCTGTGCTTGTGGAGTTGTGCTATCTGAAAATTTAGGAATAGTAACAACAAATCTGAGTAAATTAACTTACCCAACCCGTTCAGTCATAAAACCTTAGCAAGAGGAAGTAACCTCTTTTAACCAATCCTTCTCTAATTTCTCTTTAAACATTTTTTGACATGACTCTCTGTCATGTAAGTTGCATGTCAGGCTCTAATGTACAAATGACTGAGAAAAGTGAGGATTCCTTTCGTCTACCATACAATTTGGCGTTAATTTGACTGTGTAAAGTAAATCATTCCAATAAATGTAATCCTTGAAGTGATCCATTCATAAAGAAATGTAATTCCTTTTAGTAATTTCTTATGGTATGGTGATAAAGCTAGAAATTCCTTTGGCAGCAGTGTTAATATATATAATATTATAAAAACACACTATGGATTGCAGGATCAGGCCTAAATTCTCAGAACGGCCTACACTGGCAACTTTATTCATTCCTGATAACACTTGCCAGTGGTTTTTTACTCCGGACACTTATGTCCAAAAATACATTTCTGATTTCAACAAGTAAAAGAGAGCATTTTCTTTATCCTGTTATATTATTCTTTTCTGGCATTTTAACCACCATTCTTTGGTTTCGATCTTGTTTTCACTTGACAGTTTCTTGGATGTTCTCTTATGTCATTGTTCAGTTAACAAACTGCTGATGGGAACTTGTGAGGAGTGCAGTATATTGAAGTAAAGAGAAGAGGAGCAGTGAAATTTGATTGCCTTATTTGTTTGTTTGTTTTAGAGAAATACTAATTAATAAAAAGAAAATTGCTTAATTTAAAAAGACAGAATTTTCCAGGGTGGTGGTGTGTGTTTGTTTGTTTCTACAGTTTATAATTTTCAGGTCTGTATTGTGGCATTCCAGACACAGGTCTGGGTTAACTGTTGGCAAATGTTTACTTTTTACTAATACAGACCTTATTTGATTTCCTCTTTGTTTCAGGTGATTAATTTCCCTGATGTTGAACCATTACTTAGATTATTTTCTAAATTATGTAGATTCTGGTTGTGATTTTGGGGCAATATCTTGTCTTATACTTTCCATAAGTTAGTGCACTTTTGTGCTTTTCAAGATGTTCCATTACAGGTGGAGATTTTGTTGTGTAGGCTCTATACCAGAAAATGCAAGAGCCTTTTCTTGCTTCTTTATCTCACTTCAATCACTTTATCCAGAGGCAGAATTTGGTATAATTAGAACAATAGTTCCGTCTGAAGTTATTTGGTTCCAGTTCTTCATCTGAAGATAAAAAGATTTCTATCACAACTGACACAGAGGAATATAGAAACAAACAAACAAAATTAATTACCATATATTGAGTTTCAGGGCATGACACTATAAGCAGAGGCTTTCCCCAGGGTTGGCACAGGGAATGGGACTGTGAATAATCGATCATCATTATGAGTGCTGCTCTCCTGCTGTGTTGTGTATAGTAGGGAGAATATGCTCTAGGATTGGGTTCTTTTGCCTTTGAGCAGTTTTGCAGCTGATTTTGTTTGCTTTTCAGTTGGCATGATTTGATTGTTTGACAGGTCAGCCCCTCATTTCTCTAAAATGACATTCCAGTCAGCTCACTGATGGTCTTTATCTACAGTCAGACTATGAGGAATCTGAAAATGAGAACATTGACAACTTAAGGAATAGTTTGTAGGTAACTGTTACAACATAACTCTTTTTCTGGAAATCAGTGTGAGTTATGCTTTTATGAATACTCAAAAAGTGGATTTTATTTTTGTTGACCATAATGGGAGGTGATCTGGATGACTGCTAGATAATCAGGATGTGAAGGACGTTTTAGGGTGAAATAAATATTTATTATTTATTTATTTATGTACACACGTACATTTTTACATACATATAATGCTATGCATTTAGCTCTAGAAAATGACACATTGTGATAGAAAGTACTGCTATTTTTTTTTTTTTGACTAATGGAATTAAATACTGAATTGAAAAAGTTGCATGCACTTTAATTGGTCGTATTGACATGAGTCTCACAGCAAACCTAATTAACTTCAAGCTACAGAGCATCATTAACAGATGGGACTTTTTGTCTTGTATTTTTTTCACTAATTAGAAAATCTCAATCTTTTCAAATTTCTATATTGAACAGAAATTTTCATTTTATTGTCAATATGTCAGTGGAAATTTGAGGAAAAACTCAGTATAAAGAAAGAGAAATAAATCTGACATATTAACATATATTAGAAGCATGTAAGGAAGAAAACATAGCAAAGATATTTCCTTTTTAAAAATTCTTCCCCATATGAGATTGGGAATGTGTGTGGAAAACAAAAGTACATTAAGATCCTGATTTTTTTTTTTTTTTTTGCTTTGATTTTTTTTGTATTCCCAGGTCTGATGTCTATTCTAATTATTTCTGAATTTTGATCCCACAACATCCCTTTAATAAGAAAGACCTATCAAACAGTCTGCTCCAATGAGAGGTAGTCTGTTAAAGTAGATGTCAGAACACTGAATCTTTTATTTGAGATAGGATAAAATACAGCTGAGAGCAGACATGCTGAATTTGCTAGTTCTGGTTTGTGGGATTTTATTCAGAGATGTTGGATATCCTACTCCCAGTGACCTATTACCTTAAGTACTTACTACACTTATAAATAGTTTGGTGAATCCACAGTGATTCAGGCCTTTACCAAGCATGTAACCTATACCTTTCAGATAATACTCAAATTACTGTTCTGATGCATAAGTTCAATACATAGGAGATGAATATTTCTTCTTCTTGGTATCTGTTCTGCATTTGTTTTCTCTCCCAGCAATTTTGTTTCTATATTTCTTATTTATTATTTTTCTATATTTCTTATCATTATTAGGCAAGTCTGTAAAAAGAGATGCTTTAAATATGAACTGTATTTTTAATATATATTTGCAATAAAACCATTTTTTAGTTTCAGTAATAAGTTAAAATCCTGCTATACTAGGTAGTAGCTTAATGGGTAATTCCAGGAAGATGAATAATAAGTTTATTTTAGAAAGAGATATTGACACCTTTCTGTTTAAATAAAATCCATTAATAAACAAAGTCCCTTTGCTCTCATAGATAGTGCTGATATTGTTACATAGTGTCCTACTCAAGCTTTTTATTATTATTGGGGCAGCACTAGAGGTCTCAGCTGTGCTAGATCCATTGCAAACACCAGTAATGGAGGACAGTGGTTGCCCTAACGAGTTGACATGCAATTTCTTTGTCAAATGAAAGCAAGAGGGAGAACTGGAACCATGGAGAGGTCAAGTAATATGTTTTAGGCACACACTGCATGAGTGACAGAACTAAGGATAATAACCAAGTCTTCTGATTGCTCGTGATCATCAGCCAGAGCTCATGCTGATCTACCTTACGGCTGTCTTTTCTTTTTAAAATCCTTGCTATGAAATCCCTGGAAAAGTTCACTGAGAACTTACTGCCTATTGGCTTATCAAATAGTCATGTCTTCCTCTCCTTTACCCCTCTTCATTTGGATGAATTTTGATTTTTCTTGGTAAATGCTTAGTGCTATGTGAGCTTTGCTGAAGGAGAAAATTTATGAAGTGCAGAATCTAATAAAGTTTCCAAAGTTTTCAGTACTCTTTTTAATGCACATTGGTGACTAAATTTATTTACTGTAGAATATAATAGCTAATTAAATTTTTAGTTATCTCCTTGTTATGTAATAAAGGTAAACAAAATAAAAAAGCAGAAAATGTAATTGAAAGGAAATAATTTGCATGCAAAGTTTTTAATGTGGCTATCGAAGTTTCAAGTCTGGATTTAGTACTGTAATTGCTTCAGGCTTAAAACTAAGAGTTGGTAAAGGCTCTTCAGAGTTGTGTGCTCTTGAACCTTTTCTGACTTCCCTGACAGATGGGGTTGCTCACTGTGTAGCTTGGAGGTGCTCAGTTTCCTTCTAGAATTGGATGCTAAATCCCATCTGACATTCAGAGCACAGAAGAAATAATAGAAATGTGTGGGGTTTATGGTTTGTGTGTGTGTTTGTTGTTGGGGTGGGTTTTTTTGTTTTATTTTTCTCTCCTGCACCACCTGCCTCTTCTACATGCAAAATGGCAGGATCAGTAAGTCACTGAGACAGATTTCCTAGCTAGCACACTGCCCAGCAGACACATCCCTTAAGATTCATAGCTGTTAGCATATATTCTGTCATTGACAGCAGGTGCTGCCTGTAGAATTTGCACTTTGTCTGTACTCACATGAGAACCGATGCATGTATCACTGCTTCCTCTTCACAGTATTATGTTCCATCAAGCCTTATACAGGGAGCATATTAACTGCAAAATCTATTTCCCCATATTTGTGAATAAAAGTAAATGACGGGAAATTTCCCAGTTTCTTAAAATCCTTGTTTGAACTTTTCATTTATTATTTATTACTGGTAAGAACAAGATGGAATCTTATTCTCTCTTTTCGTTATTTTCTCTCTTTATCTTTCTCCTCCTATTTACCTACTTCAGCCCTCATTTGGGTGTATTTTCTGGTTTGCTCTTTTAAAATGGTTTATGACAATTTATACATGGTTAGGTAGTTTAAAGAGAAGCTGGTATTATATGCAGTTGTTCTGGAAGATATTAAGAGAGCATTTCATCATTAAGAAATATGATCTTGCAAACCTGAATGGGGTAGAAGGACCTTCTGAGAGCACCTGGGGATTCATGACCTCATGAAGTAGATGGTGGATATTTAGTACTTTTGCCTTAATTATTTTTAGTTATTTAAACATGGGCCTGGGACGGACCAGATAAAGAAACAGAGGCAGAAGGCCAGGAGGCAGGGTAGTATGTTTTAAGTCTGGAGAAAAGTCAGTGTATAGGTCCACCCAGAGCATGATAATAGGTCCTGCTGATGGATTTTAGAGATCCTTACTCCAGCTTTACTCCAGCATATCAGGGTATAGTGGAGAAAAAAAAAAAAAAAAAGAGAAAAAAAAAAAAAAAAGAGAAAAAAAAAAAAGTGAATAAAAGAAAGAGAAAAAAAAGTCTCTAAAGAGAAATTTACTGTTTATTGCTATAACAAGATATATAACATTTTGTTTGTATTGAAAAATCATGAAGTTCTGAGGACTGTTTTGTTGGTTGAACTAATATGAGTTGTATAATTTAACATCATGAAGCTGCTTCACTGTGGAATGTCCAAAGGTAATATTAATGGAAACATACAAATAAAGTGCTACCATAGGGTATCAGTAAATGATACACAATTTAAGTAAGCCATTTTGGTTCTTCTGTGGTCTAGACTTGCGTAAAGTCTTACTTTTGTTAAACTGCAATGATTGCACACGTCCTGGTGCATATCCTGGAGTCGGAAAATTAATGCTGGGATTGCAAAGCAAGGATTAAGTAATTCCTGCCTCTGAAATGCAATTTGCATCTGGTGTGTCCTTAGAAAAGCAGGTTTACATTCCTAACAAATCCAGAGAAGTAAATTCTGATTGTCTGTGAAAGAAATACAATTGATTTTCATTTTTATGGTTATAAGAAGTTTGGTTTTTATTTTTAAAGTATGTAAACTTTAATTGAAATTGGGTTGTAACCTCAGGCTATTGACATCTTACTAATGCAAACTTTAGTGTTCCAGAATTAGTGGATCCTTGAGGATATAGCTTTTATGGTCACAAGAAATAATTTCTATTCTCCTTAAGTAATTTGAAATACAGAAGCTAATAGAGTTTTCTTTTAAAGCATCATATTTACTGTATGGATGTAGAAGTTAAAATTAAGCGAAATTCTAAAAATATTAATAATGAACAACCTAATATATTCTAAGCAATAAAATAGGCTTAGGGTTGAAAAATTTAATCGTAGAATAATAAGAGTTTCAGACAGATGTTTCTGAAGAAAAGTACACAATGGATTATCATCAGATAGCAAAATAGAGCCTCTCTGGTGCCCTGAGGTAAGTTTTTTCTTTTCACTGCCTGCTTCTTATTTTAATACTTAATGTTGAGAGGAATATAACAATAGGCAACTATTCCCTTTCTATTTCATGCTTTACCTCTTGAGCTATAAGCAAGAATTTGCCTTTGAAACTCCAATGAGGACTGTTCCATGTTCCACAGAACATTCAGACATTAGAGGGTAATAAGCGATTGAAATTCCTGCTCTCCAGCCCTCACATTGCTGGTTGTTGTGGCTGTGTTCACTGTAGCCCCCTCTCTCATGTGAGCAGCCTTTTCAGTTTCTCAATGTTTTTCAATAACACCAGGACATCAGTTCACTGCAGTTGTAGGGGAAACAGTGCCACCCGTTGGCTTATCAATATCAGCCTTTTTTTACAAAGCCCTGGTCCCAAAAGGTGTATGGTCTCCTTTATGATTATCATGGCTTAATTCTGATAGTATTTTCTCAATGCCCATACTTTCCCTGCAGTTTTATTATGTTGCTGCATCCTTATTAGATTATTTTATTTTATTTTTGGTCCTTAATGTGGATGCATAAAGTTTGACTGCAGTTTGCAACAGAGCAGTCATAGTTCTTCTGGAGCATCTTTCTAGCAGTGGAGAGCAAAACATTTTTACAGTTTTCTTTAAGTGGATTTTGTCTGCGTTTTCTCTGCCTTCTCACTCAAAAAGGCATTGGACACTTTTATTGAACTCTTGTTTGTTTGTTTGTTTGTTTTTAGGAAAGATTTAAGCATATGCAGCAACTATGCCTTGTTCTTCCCCCTCTTTAATGAGATTGGTGTTTTTAACTTGATACTAAGTGCTTAGTCAGTGTAGCTGCTAGCATATGACTTCAGATTTCTCAATCTTAAACAAACAGTAAGTTATTATATATTTAAAGATTATTTCCTTCCAGGCAGAGAGAAGTTATAATAGATGTGTAGCAATTGCAATATTGTGCCAAATGCATTGGAATAATAAATAGAGCAAGTAAGCTTCTCCCCATGGCCTGCTTAATGAAAAAAGCAATAATTCACATACATATAGGCTTTTTTTCTCCCTTAGATTGTAGTTGCTGTGAGTTTGGGATATCAGTCTGTCTATGTTCATACCTCTCTTCAAGCCCAGTAAGTTCCCCAAAAGAGGTGTTATCTCCCATAACAATCTAGCAGAGACTCTAATCTGAATCTAATTGTCTCCATGGGTCTGAATAACCAAATTGCATTCAGCTTTTTCAGTTGGGAAAAAAAATAGCAGAAACCTTGCATCTGAATGTCTGTCAAATGTTTTTATAATGTCATGGAAGGGTTATTTTTTTTTTTTTTTTTTTTTTAATTTTTATATAATTCTAACCCAATTGGTTCAGACGCTGTTTTTCCACATACTTATGTATTCAAGTTCAGCTCAATACCTCTGTCACTTAGCAAATGAAAAACGTGTTTCTCTGCTAGCAGCATAAAAATTAAGTTTAAGATTCCATTATCTTCTGATGCCTTTTCTGTGATTTTTGGGGATGTTATGAATTTAATGTTAGGCATGTGTTTTGGGGCAATAGGAGAGAAAACAAGCCTTGCTTTAAAATCACATAGATATTACAATGGGGGAATGGTGTAGTTCTGCATACATCTCTCTCTCTCTTTGATGGAGTATCGGAGTCTGGAGCTTCCTGCAAAATCTAGATATTTGCATTTTGGTGGCAGTTATGTGAATTGTCCTAGAACCTTTAAATTCCTTAATTGTCTTGGAAGTGCCTTACCCAGAATCTATATGACATTATTTAAGCAGCACAGTGATGATTACTAAGGGATTGGATATAACTAAAATGCAAGGCTGGTATACAGTAATGCTGGTTTTGTTCTAGACAATTCTTTTAGCTATTAGGCAATGGCTAGATGTTGTGACCTAAGACTTGCTATGTGAAATGGAAAATACAAGTCTAGCTTTACTTTTATACTTTGCAAAACTTGAAAGAATGGGAATCAGAGAGTCCCAAACAGATTATAAGTTTAGTTTGTAAAATATAATTTTCAGTATTTAATGGTCATTTCAGCATTCTTCAGCTCAAAACTCCTGCTATAGGGTGAATCTGGTAGGGGTTTTGTTGTTGATGGGTTTTTTTGTGTGTTTTGGGTTTGTTAGTTTGTTTTTAGGAGATACCTGTTTCTAATAGTGATTTTGATTGTGCTGTTGGTATAGAAATGATTCCACAGAGTGCAGGCTAGAACACCACTTGACTTTAAATTCTGTAAGACTGAATATCTATGTTTAAAACTGGTTTGGGTCAAATGAAATTTTCACCAAAAATGTAAGCACTGTATTCCCAGAACCCTCAGCACCTTGGTTAACTCTGTTTTTTTAAAAAATATGCAAAGACTTCTATTGAAATATATAATAATAAATCGTTCTAGAGCTAGACAATGGAGCTGATTTGATTCAGATCCAAACTGTGATTGTGTGTGGCTTGGCATACTGCAAGGGTTGCAGGGTGTGCACAATCAATTGGATTCCCAGTAACTTAGAGAAAAACGGGCTTTGCGGTCACTGCTTATCATAATTTGGGGTATACTGCCAGGTGACAATCCACAGGTTCTATTCACCACATTAGTTTCTTATGAGATGGTGATTTTCTCACCACTTGACATAGATTTAATAGCTTATTTCACCTTGCAACACCTGTACACATCTGATCAATAATACATGTATAATGAAAGAAGATTAAAACTCTAGATGTTAACGTTATATTAGACATAGGTAGTAAAAATTTTATTTGAAGAGTTTCTTGCTTCAGTCCTTGAATTTGACTGACGAATCTCACTGATTTGGTTGATAGTGCATCCGGTAAAACGACAAGTACTTGTACTCAGGTAAAATATTCTTTTACAGACATCCACAAAGCGAAAAGTTATGGTCAGCAAGATCTAAAAGGAATGAAAAATTAATTTAAACTTTCAACTGAATAGATTCTTTTAACAAGTTGTAGTGAATACATGATATCAAGAGATAAATGAGTTTCTTTTATTGGAAAATACATGCTTGTTTGATTTTGGCCCTGCAGAGCTCCAGAGTTTGGTTATATAATTAAACCTTGCTTCAGGTACTGCCGTTACAGCACTGAGTGACAGCTGAGAGTAGAGAAACTTCGAGGTTGTTTCAGTAAGGCTACTTAGAACCCAGACATTGCACATTCCCTGCTATTGTTTGCACTGTGACTGTCAAGCTCATTCCTAATATGGCAGCTTCAGAAAAAGTTCTGAAGCCTGCATTGAAGGAAGAAATTTTTGTTTCAGTGTCCATGTGTTGATGTAGCAATAGTAATAGTAGCATGCATTAGTTATGGTATTCATAGGGATTAATAAATCTGTTAAGAACTGGAATGACACCACTTTATTTATTTTCCTTTTCCTTTTCCTTTTCCTTTTCCTTTTCCTTTTCCTTTTCCTTTTCCTTTTCCTTTTCCTTTTCCTTTTCCTTTTCCTTTTCCTTTTCCTTTTCCTTTTCCTTTTCCTTTTCCTTTTCCTTTTCCTTTTCCTTTTCCTTTTCCTTTTTTTCCTTTCCTTCTTTCTCCACACATGCAGTTGTTTACATTATGTCTTAAATTTGAGCCACTTCTGACCTAAGAAGTCATATAAGAAGTCATATTTTAACTGGCAGTTTCAGGAGCTGTGTGTGCCCTTAATTATTAACCTGATTTGCCCAATCCTGAATGATCAGTTCTCTAGGTTTATTTTAAGGAATGTTACTTCTAACCAGCTACTTGAGATGCACCTCCCAGAAGACTGAAGGATGTTTTGTTTTGATTCTGTAAACCAGCAGATCAGATGAGCTGCGGGAGACATAACTTTCTATCTGTTTCCCAGCCTTAGTGCAGCAGACAAGAATATTTTCTTATTTCTTCCAGAAGAATTGCATTCTAAGATACATAAAAAAGCTTATTTGATTCATGTTTTCAGATTCCAAATCACCCAGTGGATAGTATTATTTAAGAGAAACCTAGAATATCAGAAATCTAGGTCACAATGGGTACAAAGACTGTGATGTACTTCATGATTATTCAAGGCAAAATTTGAGTCCAGATATTTCAATTATGCTGTCCTGTGTAGATGCAGACCTGCTTTGGCTAGGATGTGGAACTAAATTGTCCCACAATGTTGGGGAATGTTTGGGAGCCAGCAGAACAGACGATTGTCTTTGTGTTCAGAAGAATTTAAGGCAGATGGAGATGTGATTAATCCAGCTTCTGATGCACTAACCAGAAAAGCAAGTTCTGCCTTCTTAATGAGGCCTGAATGCTAGACCTAGCAAAATTATTTGGTTCAAAAACTTCAATAGATTTAAAGGGAGGAAAATGTTGGGACTACAAGGTCCCTGGGGTGTGTATTTATTGTATCAGAACGTGCTGCATCAAACTATTGTTTTAACATGTTTGAAAGTTAACTATACTGTTATTAAATAAATGACTCTTTTCTTTTGTAGGTTGTCTTAGTCTTCGCTCTTAGTATTGGTGCTCTTGTAATATACTTCATAGATTCGTCAAAGTGAGTATTCTAGTACATTCTCCTTTCCCTCCTTTCCTGTAGCAACCATACATCTTTAAATTGCTCCATTCATCTACTTCAAATCAGTGCTTTGTCTCATCGCCTGAGTGCGAAGAATTTTATAATAGTGCATGGTCTACCAAAATAACTAAAGATTGGGAAAAAGATCCTATATAAACTAGATTTGACACAGTCACTTGGATCTGTAGCATGGAGAGGAAAAACTACATTTGTGTGTTGAGATTATGTATACTGTTTCAAAATTAGAGTTTTTTTATGTTTATTTGGCATATGTACAATCTTTCAAATTCAAGACTAGGATAAGAAATACAGGGAAACAATATTTGCCAAATAATTAGTTTGCAGGAGAAAAAAGAAAAGTCTTAGGAGACTGATAGAAACACTCCTGAAAAACTGTGAATGAATTCCACAGTATGAGCATTACATCTTGCATATCTGTTCAGATTTCCAGCTCCTGGGTTTGATGGATTTCTCCTAAGATATGGTGAGCCAGTAAAAATCTACAAAGCACATCTCAAAATTTTTTAGATTTGCACTAACATTACCATATAGTGTTGTAGTTTTGTCCAGGCAATAGAAAGTTTCATCCTGATCTTTTGTGGTATGTGATGGTTTGATACAAACCAGCTTAACTAGGAGTATTCTCTCTTTGATATCATCCATGTTCCACCCTTGTTTTTGTATCAAGCTGGACACTGTCAGGGGTGTAACAGGCGAAATGGTAAACTAACACAGAAGAAAGCAATAAAAGGGGACTTAATAGAATACTATTCGGTTGAATCCAGTTATTTTGGGGAGATGATGTTTTGAACCATCAATAGTATTTTAAAGCTGCTTTCTCCCAACTACTTTTAGGCTTGCCATTACTGCAGTGGTGAAGATAGTATGCTGGAGTCATTTCATGTGAGCCAGCCTAGCTGTCTGTAATGACAGCGGTTATATTCTAAAACAATCCTTATTTGACTCAGAAAATCAGACATTCCACTGCTGACATCTGTACATAATGATATTTAGGTAGGTGGTAGCACCAGCAAAAGGCTTTCTCGAATACACGGATGTCAGCTCTATATTGTGTGATTTGCAAGCCATACCTTTATAGCCCAGACACGTTGAGCATAACACAAATAACTAATATAGAGATTTGCTTTGTGGAGAGGAGCCAAGTGGTGGGAAAACTCAAGTTCTACCTTCCTCTCCCTTGAAATGAGGACAATGCTTTTTCCTTCTTAACATTGTGCTGAGCATTCTCATTAATTTTAGGAAATTTTACTTTAACGTGTATGCTATTAAACCATAACAATATGCCACCACTGAAGCACATAAGGTGGTGGTTTTTCTGAAGATCTTTTAAAAATCTTTTTAAAACACAATGGCAAAGCTTCTGTGTGCCAAACATATCCAGGTCAGAAATGTCAAATAGAATAAAACTTGCTTCCACTTATATTTCCATTTCAGGCCAACAAAATACAGCTATTTATTTGAGCAATTATCTTTTCTGAAGGTAATTGATTATATAATGATTTCAATTTTTAGGCACTACTTTCTAGAAGGTTTTGTTGGATTGTTTTCCTCAAGGAGAGCAAAACTGACAACATGAGAGATTTCTCTGGGGTGCTTAAGCTTTCTGTGGGCCACCTAATCTGTGTATTGCTACCAGTTTATTGACTACTCTATCAATGGGGATAGAAAAGTATTTATAACTGTAGGTTTCTTTGGGTTTTCAGCCAATGTTAAACTCCCAACTGCAGTTTAAATTCAGCAACCTTAGGGTAATATACTTGCACACTTTTCTTTTGTTTTCTCCTCCTTCTTTCTTACCCTACTTTCTTCTTACTTCTTTTTTTTTTTTTTTTTTCAGTGAACTCATTAGGAGTTTATTTCAGGTTAGGAACTCCTGAGATATTTATTCTGTATTAGTAGATGACTTGACACCCATTTTGTCAATGTAGAATCAATTGTATTGAAATTCAATCTGTTTAATATCCCCAAGAGCAGGATTAGTGAAAGTAATTCCTTTTAGAGTTTGGTCAAAAAGGAATTATTGAAGTTAGGATGAGAGGAAAGCTTGTGAACAACAGAGACTATGACTTGGCCAGGACAAGTGAAGACAAACAGGATCTAGTGCACACACCAGACAGATAGTAGCATATAGACAGTAACATATACCATTGCTTGCTTTCCCTCGACTGCATTCTATAGCCTGTGCTGTGAACAGTTAGCTGTCATTAGATCATTAGAGCATAGACTGACAAAAATCATGTCTTCAATCCAAAGCTGAAGAGTACTAGTGTAAGCATTTGTCTAAAACAAAATGGCCATGGTCTGTTCATCCAAGACTCTTAATCTGTCAGTAGTTTTGCAGAGGCAATGGTAGAGATGTCCACAAAGGAATCCTGCATGGCTTCATACATAAGGGGCATCAAGGAAGATGAGAATAACACCACCAGTTTCTTATCTAGCAAAGGAAGGGGGAAGAGTGGAAAGATGACTGAGTTTTGTTGGGCAAGGATGTGTGCCATGATTAGTTCTAGTGAAAGATACTGAGGAAGTCCATAAGGCTCCTACTGAAGATACTACCCATTGCTCCCCCTGTTATATTCACACTATAGAGAAGGTGACTGGAGGAAAAAAAATGCTGTCACAGCTGTGACAGGAGGGTAAACTAGGAGCATTTTTATGCTACCCAGTTCATCACTCTAACAGACACTATCCCAGACTAGTCCTGCAACAAAGGGTATGTCCGGTGGAATGCTAGTTGGAGACATCTGAGGTCAGAAAATAGTGCAGCTTCCTCAACATAATCCATACCAATTAGTCCTACATATCAGCAAAGCCGATTAAGCAGCTTTGTGTCGCTGTACAACATGTCTGTTGAAACTCTGGTTCTGGCACAAACTTATGAGATCTCTCCACTATACTCCATTGCAAAATATGGGCAAAATTGTGATCCAATACATCTGCTTTAATCTCAATTGACTTTTCTTACTAAAAACAGTATTTAACTCACCTTTTAAGACAGGTTCTAAACAAAATCACTAAAATTATCATTCTTAGTGGAAAAAATGATCATTATTGATTTTGAAAACTATAGGGATTCCAGTACCTCTCATTAAGATTGTTTTGTTTATTCAATGCTTCTACTTTTTACAAGCCACCAACTCCTAGGACCACAACATATATGTATATAGAACATTTTTCTTTAAAGTGAATAGGTACCTTTTCCGTCATGCATTGTAGCAACTAATGGAGGTTTTCAGACCTTAAACAGGGAATTTATCTAGCAGTGAAATGACTATCTTGACATCCCTGTCAATTAAATCCGATCACATCCTGGTAGGAAATGTTTCGCATAGTAATAAGGACTAGACTGCTTTCTTCCTTTATTTGTTGAATCTCATTCATAAAATACTGTTTTCTTGGACAATTGTATTGTTCAATACTGGAAATAGCAGTTAAACATGAAACATTTACCAGTGAGATATTGAAAATATCACCCACATAATTATATTAATCTTTAGGTAACAAATAACCAAAAAATTACAGTTTTAGTTTTATAGATTCCTTCACTTTAATGTCTGTCTTCCATATTTAGTTTGAATTAAAGCAGAACATTCACAGTAGTCATAAGCATTTACTTAGAGTTTTGATTAAGAAAGTGATCTATTTAGTACAGAATAGCATCATATATCCTAATGATTGTTCTTTTCCAATTAATATTTCCTTTAAAATGTTTCATTATTTAATTCTTTGGGGTAAGGAAATAATGGAATTATCCTTTATTCTTAAGAGGAAAATCTGACTTGAAGCACACTCTTTAGATGGTTCTCTAGAGTCTGATGAATGTGCTGCAGTAGAATGGAGAGCTCGATGTCTGCCAATACTTTTTCATTTTCCATGCTTATTTATAAGTAGTTTTCACAACCTTCCTCTGTCCGCTTCTGTTTATTTTTTTGCATGTAAAAGTATATAAAGTACTTCTCTAAGTTTTCTTTACATTAGCATTAAAAATGAATTGTCTATCTTCATTTCCATTTGTCATCCTGACCTATGCATATTGTACTGAATTAGTGACTCAAATAGAGTAGAGAATAACATTTGCTTGCCATGATCATCTTTAGGCATGGTTGATAAAAGCACTAGCAGAAAACTCAATTTCCCACTAAACTGGGAAATGCTCCCATTTTGTATTTCTTGTAATGACAGTAGCACAGAAACTATCTATGTTGTGAATATCCTTTTCTACTCGACTTAGGTTTTATCTTCTGAGGTGTAGTACAATGTAATATGCAACCATAGATATAAGCTGTGCTTTTCAGGCACAGGTTTGTTTTTGGTTGGTCCCCCCGCCCCAAGGCCTTGCTTTCAATAAGCAGTTATTATCTTTGTGTTTCTTGAAGTTTACCTCATTATCTGGAGTCACTTCACTGAAGACTGATGTCATTGTAAAAACTCTCACAACTTGCTTTGTATGTCCTACTCATATGTGGTTTTCAGATTGTTTTTTTTGGAGTTGTTTGTATTTTTCAGAGGCACCAATGTAGTTAATCCAAAGTAGCTAATTTTTTCCAGTACTGTGTCACCTATTGTACTTGATTAGAATTGTACATAAAAGTACCATCTGGCAGTGGGTGTAAAACAGCTGGATCTAAGAATAACAGTGGCACTGTGAAGAGGAAGATTTATGCAAATATACACACAGACATATATGTTCATGCTGAGCCCTGAGCTTGTTCTCAGCTGTTGTGTCCTTAATCAGACAGCTTTATTTTTACACATGGAAAATATAAAGTTAAATTTATAGACAACTCTTAGTTCTATAGAACTTTTTTATGCTCAATGTATCTTTGTATATCTAAGAAGATTTCAGAAGTATTTGCTCATTTTGCATACTGATTGTAGATGTGATATTCAGGGAACCTGAATACTGCCCAAATGTAAAGCTACGAAGCTTGTCTTAACTGTACCATAGGGAAAATGCCCTTTTTCTGATTCTTAGCTTGATTTCTAATATATATATATATATATATATATTTTTTTTTTTTTTAAATGAGCTTTGCACTTTTTGCGAATGTGTCAATTCTAGACTTTCCTTAAAGCTTTCTAAGCTTCTGAAACTATCAGGAAGTACCTTACGTATCCTCCTCATCTCCATATCCCCTTTATCAATGTTATAACAGGAGAGAGTGCACAGAGATGTGTTTCTAGCAACCACGAACTGAAGTTTGATTGACATTGATCATTCTTTATTCTGTGGGAGTGTGAGAGCTTGGCCCATTTGGGATTGCATTAATTGTCAATTAATCCTTGAAGAGTCTGGGACAAAGCAATTGAAAACACAGTTTTAATTGATTGGATTAATTATCTTTACAGCTCTGCTTTAGGATATATTTTATTGAGGTAGTGTTTTTTGACAATGAACCACAAAGTTAATTTCAAACATCAATCAAGTAGTTTCATAAGAAAAGAAAAGGTTTTGAATTGTTGTTGTCTGCAGGTTAGCTGCTGACATTCTGACTAGTGTATTGTTATTCATTCTTTTGTCCAACTTTTATTAAATATATGTAAGAAGTATTTGCATACATATTTGACTGCATAAGTATGCACTCTCAATGACATGGTAATTGTATTCTTGTGTTCTGTTCTATACGTGGATGACATTTAGAAAGGATTACCATTCCTTTCTGAAATACAGATTTCTGTCTCCTGTGATGCCCTTCAGTTCAGTTTTTTCGCCTTGTCTTACTTATTTAGAGTAAAGTAAGTCTTTGCTACCTACTTCCTTAGTATCAGTATTAGCTGGAAATACAGTTCTCAGAGATGCTATACTAGAAATTCTTTAACAAAAAAAAAAGCAAAATGAAAGCTCTTGTTTTGAAGGTTTCACTATTTTTTGCCATTGTATGAGCATAGATTAGGAAAGATGCAGTGGAAATAAATATCTGAGGAATTTCCTGTGTGACAGCACAAAGAGAAAAACATCATTAGTAAGTTCTTAAAAAATGTTTTACTAGCAAAATATTTTTTTTTTTCTTAAGTGGCATTTTATTTCAAGTCCTTATGAACTCCATTCTGTGGGAATATTTGAGGATAAGCTGTGATTGTGTACAGTGCTGCAGTACAATATTGCTGCTTGTTTGCTACTGCTGCCATTTTGTCTTGTGAAAGACATTTGATTTACTGCAGCAAAATGTTCTATAGAAATACAAAAAGTCTGATGAGGATTATTTATTTAAATTTGTAACAGGTACAGACCGTCACTGCCTAAGAGTATTCACATATTTCTCATTTGTTTAGGCTATTACCCCACTTACAGATATACCTGAAGTATGAAGTTTAACTGAGTAGTAAGTCTGTGTAAACACCGAAAATCAGGTATTATAGATAATAATCTCAGATTTTTGTTACAGATTAGTCAGCTTTTCTACATGACCTGGACTAATCTGCAGAACATTTTGATGATTTTTTTTCTCATTTTCGTGGCCCTTGAGGGAAAAAGCAATTGAAATTTCAATTGTAAATCAAGCAATTCATTGCTACTGCATCTGAATTTTGAGGGAATCCCAGTGGCCTGATGTATGAAAAATTTAAGGTGTGTCTAAGAAGATCAGAAATACAGTTCTTGGAGAAAGTTCAATGTTTTGATATTTCATTTTGTTATTTCTATGATTTTATAAGCTTCAAGCTACAGTTTGATTTTTTTTTAAGTGTTGTGAATATATTTCTCTTTTACACTTTCATATGTCTTGCAGTTGTAAAAGAATACCATTTTCTGCTCCAGCGTGAAGAGTTTTAGAGCTATTCTTGCTGACGATATCCTCCAATGCTCTTAAGTATTCCATATACAAGTACAACAGAAAGAGCTTTTTCAAATACGTGGCAGATAAAACTAACACCAGAGGCAATGTAGGCCCACTGATGAACGAGGTGGATGCCCTGGTGACAGAAGATACAGAGAAGGCAGAGTTACTGAAAGCCTTCTTTGTCTCTGTCTACTCTGCCGGAGGCTGTCCTGGGGAGCCCTGTACCACTGAGGCCCCAGAGGAAGGCAGGACAATGGAGGAGTTTGCCTCAGTTGATGAGGACTGGGTTAGGGAGCAATTAGGCAATCTGGACATCCATAAATCCATGGGTCTGGATGGGATACACCCGTGGGTGCTGAGGGAGGTGGCTGAGGTCATTGCTGGACTGCTCTCCATCATCTTTGCCAAGTCTTGGGAAACAGGAGAGGTGCCTGAGGACTGGAGGAAAGCAAATGTCACTCCAGTCTTCAAAAAGCAGAGGAAGGAAGGAAGGAGGACCCAGGTAACTATAGACTGGTCAGCCTCACCTCCATCTCTGAGAAACTGATGGAACGACTTATCTTTGGTGCTATCTAAAGGCATATCAAGGATAAGAGGGTCATTAGGGGCAGTCAACATGGCTTCGCCAAGGGTAAGTCATGCTTGACCAACCTCATTGACTTTTATGAGGACATAACGAGGTGGATGGATGATGGCAGGGCAGTGGATGTGGTCTACCTTGACTTCAGTAAGGCATATGACACAGTCTCCCACAGCATCCTTACAGCTAGACTGAGGGAGTGCAGTCTGGACAATCGAGTAGTGAGATGGACTGCGAACTGGCTGAAGGGAAGAAGCCAGAGAGTCATGGTCAATGGGTGCAGTCTAGTTGGAGGCCAGTATCTAGTGGAGTGCCTCAGGGGTCAGTACTGGGGCCGGTATTATTCAATATATTCATCAACTATTTGGACAAGGGAATAGAGTGTACTATCAGCAAGTTTGCTGTTGACACCAAGCTGGGAGGAGTGGCTGACATGCCAGAAGGCTGTGCTGCCATCCAGCGAGACGTGGACAGGCTGGAGAGTTGGGCAGGGAAAAATTTAATGAAATATAACAAGGGCAAGTGTAGAGTCTTGCACCTGGGTAGGAACAACCCCAGGCTCCAGTGTAGGCTGGGGAATGACCTATTAGAGAGCAGCGAAGGGGAAAGGGACTTGGGGGTCCTGGTGGACAGCAGGGTGACCATGAGCCAGCACTGTGCCCTTGTGGCCAGGAAGGCCAATGGCATCCTGGGGTGTATTAGAAGGGGGGTGGTTAGTAGGTCCAGAGAGGTTCTCCTTTCCCTCTATTCTGCCCTGGTGAGACCACATCTGGAATATTGTGTCCAGTTCTGGGTCCCTCAGTTCAAGAAGGACAGGGAACAGCTGGAGAGAGTCCAGCGCAGTGCAGCAAAGATGATTAAGGGAGTGAAGCATCTCCCTTATGAAGAAAGGCTGAGGGAGCTGGGTCTCTTTAGCTTGGAGAAGAGGAGACTGAGGGGTGACCTCATTAATGTTTACAGATATATAAAGGGTGAGTGTCATAAGGATGGAGCCAGAATCTTCTCGGTGACAACCGAGAAGGACAAGGGGTAATGGATTCAAACTGGAACACAAGACATTCCGCTTAAATTTGAGAAGAAACTTCTTCTCAGTGAGGGTAACAGAACACTGGAACAGGCTGCCCAGGGGGGTTGTGGAGTCTCCTACTCTGGAGACATTCAAAACCCACCTGGATGCCTTCCTTTGTAGCCTCATCTAGGTGTTCCTGCTCCGGCAGGGGGATTGGACTGGATGATCTTTCGAGGTCCCTTCCAATCCCTAACATTCTGTGATTCTGTGATTTTGATTGTGTCCAGATTGTACATACCGTTTCAGTCCTCATATTTGAGGAATTAAGTAAGGAAGGCTTAAATAACACTAAGCTTTGTGTCAACTGTTCCCACTTATAGTGGAATTTATTCATGCAAAAATATTTTAATTATATTTATAAAACTCTTCTTTGTCTTATTACATTCATTAACCCACACTAAGTGGTCACTAGAGCATTCCTTCATACTTGAAGTATACATTAGAGTTAATACATATACTTTTTTTTCAATGATGTATGAATAGAGATGAAGAAGCCGACTTAAAATTCTGGGATCTGGTTCAAGGAAATGTTGTTAGATGATATTTAGTATTGCTAAAATTACATTGGTCTGTATCTTGTCAAGTAAATAAAACCAATATTATTCCTTCCATAATGAGAATTCTTGGGAAATAATACAGACAATCTCATACAGACTATCCAAATCTCCCATGCTACCCTGCAGACAGTCTCCTTGTCAATTTGGGGGAAGGTTGTTCATTTTAACTACTCAGTTTCTGGCCATTTCTGTGAGCTTATAAATTTTGTCTCATGCTGAAATACATCCAGTTGGATTTGTTCTCACCTCTCATTTACAAAAAGAGGGAAATAGAAAGAGTTAATTCCTAAAAACTACTCTTAGTTTTGTTAACTCCTCAATAGTCATAGAGTGAGTGATAGGTGTCATTTTTTGATGTAAAGAAAATGTAGGTTAAATTTGTAAATTAATTTCTCTTGACTCAATATTTTCAAGTCCCTTGAGTTTTACTATTATAACAGAAATATAACAGAAATATAACTGCAGCTGTTTCTACTGCTGACTCTCATTAAAAGACAAAACGTATGTTTTATAAACATGCTTTAATCTGACACAGCGCTAAATAATATTTTCAGTCATAAGTAAGGGCTAATTTAATCTTTACTGTATTTGTAATAGGTATCTGAGTGCACACCATTTTTGGTTTAATTGAAAAGTGATTTGCAGAAGAAAGCCTTATTTGTGGCAATGAATATGAATTTTCTTCATTGCCTTGCAAAGTCTCATAGGACAACATCCATAGCTAAGATTCGTTTTCATAATGGCATGCTACAGTTGAAGCCAGGTGGGAGTGCAGTGCAATTACATGTTGTGTGCAGCCAATTGAATATCAGGAAGATGGAGAGCCCTTGTTAGGTACAGATGGTGTAAATTATGAGTGGAAACCATTAACAACATTATTATAAGGCAAAAAGCAAAAGAAACAAGCCACAGTGGGAGTGAAGGGGATGGACAGACAGAGAGACCAACCAGATAATTATCTTCCATCTGTTAATATGCACTTAGGACAAAGGAATTAGGTATGAGTGTGTGTTTTCTTGGTTGGTTGGTAGACATCTGTCCCTTGAGATACAGCAAGCAGTTGTTATAGGTGTTATCTTTTGTGAATTATTAAAAAAAGTTGGATACCATGAGGCATACATGTAGAAATTAGATGCATGTTTTATGAGCTGTTCATTTCTTAGCTCAATGTTTGCATGCGTTCTCTGACATGCTCAGAGAGCTCGAATTTGGTAAATTATATGCAGATAAAAATTGTGAAATGCCACCTGAATAACTCTTCCAGTCCACTTAGAACTTGAAGAAAATTGTAAAACTCCTTTGTAAAATTTTCTAGTATTCTTCAGCTACATTATAATAGTAAATAAATATCTTTCTTCTATATCTGTTTATCCTATTGATGACTCAACATTGGAATTACAATGATTTTCACTAGTTGTACATAATCACTGGGTAGAAAATGTAGAAATATCCTGTTTTCTCCATACAAAACCGTACTATGAAGTTTCTATTAATCAATGCCAGTAGATTGTATTTGCTCAATGGTCAAAATTAATTGTTTCCTTTTATAATAATTGGCAAATCAAGCTCAGGTTATTTTTGGTTATTGGGTTACTCCTTGGTATTATACAGAAATTATTATCAGTCATGATACCTGATTATTATGTCTTCTGTAATGTGAAGGTGACTAGCTTGGGACACTGAAAGGAAATTAAGACCACTGTTGCTCTGTGGATCTAAGCCTGCAGAGTGGCAACAGTATCCATAGGATTTCAATCTTAGAAAAATACCCTTGGTAAAAAGTTAATATTTAGCTCCCTCACCTTTTACAATGCAGTTAATTATTTGTGGTGATAGAGACTGTCAGAAGACTGAAAGGAATCCAAGCTCAAGGAAGATTTGTAAGCCTTTTTGGGTCCAGGGCAGATGCTCTTTTCATAATATGGTGGTCAGCAGTTCAAGGTCACAATTACTCAGATAAAAGTTTGGTCTTTTAGTATAGCTGATCGGTGATATATATATGTGTGTATATATACACATACACATATATATATGTACATATTTTTAATCCAGAGGCTGTGTGTAGGTGTACAGGAATGCTTCTGAGGATTTGATGTTACATTTTAGCGTTTTATAGCTTTTCTGAAAATTAATAACAAATCCAACAAGTACATAGTACCAACAAGGAGAAAATTATTTGTCCTTTACTGTGTTACAAGTCAGTTCTGTCATCTCATGACAAATAGCATTCATGGCAAGAGAGTTTGTATTTGTGGTCCTGGAGCTGTTTGTAAAAAGCAGATGTGAAAGCATAGGTTTGCACCTCTACGTTATAATCTGATTTTGAGTTAAATTATTTTGTGTCTGCTGTATTTAAGAAAAAAAAAAAAAATTTCCCTGTTTGTGTGTGTGGGTGTTTTGTTGCTGGGTTGGTTTGATTTTAGATTGTTACACTTTACGTGGGATACCTGAGCTCCTTCAAGAGTTGGGGGGAGAACAGTGGCTTGAACAGAGACTATAGCTGATAATTGCCTCACTTTGCAATTTTTCTCTTAGCAAGTGCCCATTGATAAAGGGCATTTGAATACCACTGGCTGGTATTCAAACACTTTGGTGTTCCAAACTGCATCTTTCTTTCCCAACTAATTGCTCCTGCTTTTGTGCACTGAGAAATTAAAAGGCACCAGGTTAAACATCAGGGTGAAAAAGGACTGCAAATTGTCAGCTGCTTCTAGTTGATTCCTGGCAGTCTTCATTGCTTTCTAGCTTTGCTTTGGGAAGGTTGTCCCCATCTGCTCTAAATTCCATTAGTTTTTGTAGGGCAGTTTGATTCTTGCAAGAGTAAGAAAAGTGTGTAATTCACCTGAAGGTTCAGAGCAGATGTCAAACATAATCAGGCATTTCTAGAAAACCATACTTCTAAAATATGTTTTACTAATCATGGTTGCATCTCTGAATCAAAATTTACTGCCTGTACAACAGCAATGAAATAACAACTTTGTTGACACTTTGTTGACATTCTGTTGATAATTACTTGGATCTGAACTTCAGAAATATGGATAAAAAAATTTAGACTAGCATGTAATTGCAGCTTATATTCCAGTAGCTTTTACTGGGAACGAAGTTCTCAGGAAATCTGTCATGTGCTTGTTTCCACCACGTACTGCATGCAATAATTTGGAGGTCAGTTTGTGTAATGAAACAGTACACATCACATTTATGGTATGCTCAGTTTCATTACTTTGTTTTTACAAACTCATACCATGCTGTTTGATGTGTTTCTACTATTGCTGTGAGAACATATTCTTAAAGTACATTTTAAATTATTTAAAACTCACAGTATTATATAATTGATAAACAAGTTTGAACCTTTCTCTTGTTTACATTCTTTTCAAATGGATCTCTGCATTTTTTTTCATCCTAAAGCATCTGACAATGCATCCACAGATATCTCATCCTGTGCTTGCTTTCCCTGTGAATGGATTAGTAGTGCACACTGAATTAACAGCATTCTTCCTTACCATTGGACAAATTTACAAATCTATATATGTCAAAGACGAGATATCTTTGATGAAGTTTTAGAAATAGCAGATGCCATATAGCTGTTATCAAAATGTGGCTTGCAAAGATTTTCTTTCAGAGTGGAGTTAAATGTACAATAAGTGCCTTACCCTCTGCTTTTCAAGCTACAGATACAAATAAATATGTGACCTCTTTTCCTTTCCCCCCCTCCCTTTTGTCATGACAGCTTGACAAATTGTAGCTTTTGGGACACCCCTGTAGTTGATGAGTCATTTCAGCTTAAAAATAGAATTCCTTGCAGCAAGGACACCCATTCCACTTTTGACGCATATGTTGTTTCTGACAGAGTCACAGGGCCAACTATGTTAATTAAGCAACTAGGAGAAAAAAACAACCAACCAACCAAAAAATCAACAGCAACAAAAACCCCCTATATCTTCAGTAAATACCAGAGCTGGAATCCAACAACACTGAAAAAAAGGAAAAAGGAAATGTGTATGCGTGAACTTGAATATCTTGCACGCTTCCCCTACTTCCCTGTATGTCGCTGACATTTTGAGACTTCCTTAGATAACCGGTGCAATTTACAATTTAATGAAAAACATTATCCAACCTTTTTTTTTTTTTTTTTCTTTTTTTTTCTTTTTATTTTTTTCTTTTTTTTTAAACAAAACCAACCAAAACACAAACAAACAAACAAACCCACTAAAACCTCCTGAGACCTGACAGAACACCAGCTTCACAAAGGGAATTGTGACATCTGATTAGTGTAGGCATAAGAAATGCTGTAATGGAGCATTACAATGTTGTTATCCTTTTATTTGTGAGGCACTTGAAATGTGCCCAGGAAGAGTGCTGCAAGAGAACAGTGATCAAATGATCTGCAATATTCAGTATAAGGAACTTTTGATGGGGTAGCCTATAGAAGCCTCAATAAGATTGAGAGCATAAAATACAAATGTGATTAATATTAAAAATGGCCATTTGTTACACTGTAGTTTATCTTGCTCACTTTAACATTCACAAAGCTTTTATAACTCTTATGAGACCTAGCGCAATTAGAGCGAGTAGGGCAGACACTGGTCTTTAGCACAATTGTTAGCTCGTGGCATGTTTATTCATCTGCTGCTGAAGGGAAATATTTGGCCTCAAAAATGAGGACCAGCCACTTGTGTGGAAGAATTTGATGGCACATGAAACCATACCAGTACAGAGTTTTTTCTGGATATTTGCAGACTTGTTTTCCTCACAGGCTCTGCACCTTGATAAGCATTAGCAGATTCTACACAAGATGATTTCTTTGCAACATCCATAAAATAATTAATTTTTATAACTCAGAAAATTGCAGAAGTTTGCTGAAGACAATGTGATACCTGTAAGATTCATTAGACAATGTGAGCTTAATACTCTGATGCTAATAGCCCTTTTGAATTTAATGCTTTCTCAAAACAAAGTAATTTCACATGTAATTTCTAAAATTTCTGTTAATTATGCCCCATCTCTACTGAAAAAGATTCACATTTTTCAACAATGATGGCTCAGTTTCCATCTATTCCTAGGACAAAATAGAATTATAAGAATAAAATGCTATAGAGTATGTGAAGTATGTTTTGGTATTATTTATATATTTATACTCTTAAGCAGTATTCCTTCTGAATAATAGTCTACTTAATGTAACTGAACTTAGGTAACTAGTTCTGCTATCCACAAAGTCATATTAGATGACTTAGATCTTTAAAAATAGAAGGTAGCACTGAAGTCAACAGTTGTTATACTATTATTTACAGAAAATCCATTCTTCGCTGCTCATAATCTTTCTGAATAATACTAATGCTTTAAAACAGTCTTATCAAGCTGATAACTTAATTTTAACTTTCATTTTTCTCACATTATATTTGACATTTATGTTCAGTGTCCTGGATTATGTTATTATCATAAAACTCAAGTGAGAAATAATTAGGTTCAATAAAGTTGTATTGGAGTAAAAAAGAAAAAAAAAATAAAAATCCTGTTCTGAGTCAACTCAGATTAACAGCAACACCATGTGAAGCCCTATGATACTTTTACAGTATTACACTTTTCCTGTAGATCTGAAGTGTTGCAAACGTTTAGTGTAAAGTCAAGAAAGAGAGCAAAATAAAAGTGGAGAAAAAAACCCAAAAACCAGAGAGTGAAGGTAACTTCAGAGTTGTCTTGACTTGTCTTAATTAAAATTAATTTTCAACAGGGTGCCAGGTAAATTTTTTGAGCTGTGAATTCTATCTGGAGGAAACACCAGTTGAAATGGATTTTGTTTACTGATTTTGAAAATTTTATAAAGAAGAAATAAAGCTAAGAATTAAATTACCCCTCACTGTTACTGGTGATTGCTTATTTATTACAAAATTATGGCATATTTCACATCTTTCATTTCATGCATATGAAGATATTGTGGTATCTTGGCTTAAGGATTTCTTAAATAGTTTTGGGTTTTTTAATTACTGTGGTTGTAGACTTGGAAAAAGGCTAAATGAGATTGTGAAATACCAGTGGTTTTGCAATTTAAGCCAAAGAGCTTATTGTGATGATTTTTTCACATTTCTTAATATAGCTGTTCCTACAGTATTTTGTTTTAAACAGGTATCTTCTGATCAGAAAGGTATTTAGACATAATTTAAAAGATGTGGTGTGATACCAAGTCTAGACAAATAGTTGCAGTGCTTAACTGATCTTGCTGTTAAAAATGTATGTTAACTTCCAGTCCAAACATTTGGCTTCATGTTCCGCTTCCTGTTAGTAATCTTTCCACTGTGATATTTTGCAGAGATATTTCTAGGCATGTACAAATCACATTTTGACTTCCTCTTATATATGTGTATATATATATATATATGTATTTATATATATATAAACTGAATTTATTAAGCTTGTTTTCAGTTTCTGAAACCAGTACAAGTTTTAGACTAAATAATTGTAGCAGCTTTTTTTTTATTTTCCTGAATTCTTTGACATTTCCATTTTATTTCTAACATTCCAGTTCAAGCATTTTACAGTCCAAATTGGATGCTACTGGACATTGATATTGCAGTGATTTTTGAGTACTTCATTTCAATGAAAACTCTGCATTTTCATATTCTCCTCTGGTTATTTATGAAATGCATGATAGCAATTTATGAACGGCAAAGTTAATGCAGTGCTTTCTGTTTCTACTGATGCCTATTTAGCCCAAACAAAACCAATATCATGCTATTAGTTGTGAAGGAAACTTTTCCTCTATTTTGCATGGTAGAAGCTGTTCAGTATTTGAACTAAAGCACAGGGTTCAATTTCTCCCAAAGTGATGAAACCTGTTGTGATAGCTTTTGCATCCTCGCGTATCATACGTGTAGGCTAGCACATATTACATAACATTTTAATTTCGTGTTTATGTATGGAAACACTATTTCTGAAAATGTACTTTTAAAACCTGAATTGATCTGAGTAGTCTGTGCACATAGATCAGCACAGTACTTTGCTGTAGCTGTTTATTTATTCTCTCAGTTCTCCTAGTTTGTCTCCCGACTCCTGTCATGTACAGAATACGAAGAAAAAGGTACAAAGGCTGTAATGAAGAGAAAAAAATTTGGTGTTTCTTCTTTTTTGTGGACAGTTTCACTGCAGTGGCTTTAGTTCATGGCTGTTTGTAAAAGCCTGTAAAAGAGTAAGGAGCACAATAGTAGTACACACTGTGTAAACCATTAAAAAGAGGCATTGTTCTTCTTGGATATGGATTTTCTTTTTTAGAATAAATTCAGTCATATAATAATAATAACAAATGATCAATAAATTAAGGATATTTTATACTGCTTAACTGTATAATCTGTAAATATTAAATATAATAATATAAATATCTTTTTATTAAACTTCAGGAAGATAAATATAATTTAATACAAGTCATCACTGAATATAATATGGGATGTAGACCAGTGAATATAAACAGTATTGTTAGGACTAGATGTGGTGTGTTGGTTGTGGGGGTTGGTTTGGTTTGGGTTGGGTTTTTTTGTACTCCAAACACTGTTGCTAAGTCACAGGGTTGTGAACACTGAGAGGATATATTTTCCGGGACATAAATGGAAATGAGTCTATATTCCATTTAAACTACTGAATTCCTTAAGCAGGAGGGAGGCACTTGTTTCTGTTTCCTGTCAACCTAATATTTTAAACAAAGATTTGTAGGATTAGCTGGCTTTGAAACAACATTGAAGGGTTTTTTTTAAATGCAGTGATACTAAGTAGGTATGGCATATCTCTGGAGCACACTAATAAATGGCAGAGAGAATAAATATTTCTCAAAACATATTAGAAAGTGTAATTATTCAGAAAATTTCATATCATATGCATTTCTGTAATGGACTTCAACCCTCAAATCCAGGGTTTTTTTTAAAGAATAAATGTACATTCTCTGTCTGACCATCCAGAAACCAAGGTCTGCAAACCAATCTGGATTCTGTCTTTCTTGCAGTTGTCATTAACACTAAAGCTTTTACAGATGAATTCTAAATGACATTATGATGAGGTATGCTGCCAGAACTTTAGAATAAGTAAACTGATTCTCCTATGTATATGTTGGTGACCTTCTCCATGAAATACATACCATTTAGTGAGACCATGTCTTGGAAGACATACCGAGATAGAAAAGGCTCTGTCTTTACATAACAGTAATTTTTCCTTAGTTCCTCTCTGGCTTGTCATAGCAGCTCTATATTCTGTGTCAATGGATTTGGTAGCATCTGTGTAAGGATAGCCAGGACTGTATCAAATGCAAGTCCCTTTCTTCAAAGAATCTTTACATCATCCACTTCAGAGACAAGAGTGTCTGACAGATTCATCAGCACAAAGGAGAATGAGGGTACTGGATAAGCATCGTAGGGATTAGTGGGATTTTCAAGGTAGCAGGGAACTTAGGAGAAAGTCTGTTTAATTCTTCTCTCATACCTATGCAATTCTGGAGCAACTTTACTGAAGTAAAAAATGTTGCATAGTGTACATCTGGAACAAATGGCAAATGAATCAGATTCTAATGTCTGACCTTTTAAGAGATGCTTGTCAGACTGAGAAATTACTTGTCTATAAATAAAAACAAACAGAAAAGAAAATTGCAAACATGAAAACAAAGGCTGTGTCTGCAGTAGCAAGTAGTTGTCTAGCAGTAATACTTGTTCTTTGACTAAAACAGTTGGTGCTGAGGGGCTGGTGTCCACACCGTACCTTGAAGGGAGTTTGCTTCAGACTAGATCTAGTCAACTCCCAGGGAGTGAAGGTTCTTTCTCACTTGAGGGCTACTAGAAATCAGCACCATATTACTTGAAATTAAGGCCACCTTCGCTGAGATAATTTTCACATCTTAGTTGAATGTACTTAGCGAGAATTTGTAGAATTACTTGTGGTATCTAATTGATCCTTTTTTACTATTCCCAGTCTAGTAGCAAATAACAGAAAACCCAGAGATCTCAACTGTATTTTAGCTCAGTCACAAACTTTTGTTGTTATCATGTGCGAGCTCGTTACAGCCCATTTTTCAGAGGTGCCATACATATATATATATTTATATTTTTATATATATATATATATATCTTCTATTGACTTTATTGGAAAAGTTATGCTAGCAAAAATCTAGCTTCAAGCTGTGCTGTGAGAGGTTTTTTGTTTGTTTGTTCTGATTATTTTTTCCTGGATTTTTATGATACATATTATTCATGTTGTAGTTGGGAGATAAGGTAAATAGGATAAGGCATGAGACTTTAGTGTGGAACATCTAAATTGTGTACCTCAGTCCTGATGTGTCATCTGAGAGTTTAAGAAAACTTGATTCTGTGTCTTAGTTTCCGCAATATGGTGAGAGCTTAAAGTGAGACTTACTCCTTCCTCTAGACTGATATTGCTGGATGAAAGACAACATGGAAAAAGGTATGCAGCAATTAAGTAATTGTAATTAGGAAGTAAAATGATATCAGTACAGAAATAATTGTGTTTGGGGTTTTTTTGTACTGTTCAGATTAAAAATGGGACCAAAAGAAAAGAAAAAAAGAAATCGCTGGAATGCCTTGATATGAGTCAGTGAAGTTCCCTTTCCTCTGGTTACTCAGGCACTAATAATGCTGGGACTTCCCAAAGAGCTGAAGGGAATCTATTTTGTATTCCTCATCATGTGACTATTCATGCATATCCATGGTTGCTTCCTTTTCTGTTTTAATAATGATAGAAAACTCCCCTTGATTTCAGTCTCTAAGACAATTAATACAAAAAAGAAGTGTAGAAGTATTTAAGGTCTTGCTGCAAGTAGTAGGTGGTAATATAGCACCAGCTGGCACTAGTTATTGCTAGTGCTATGTTGTTACCTGAGATATTACATTACAAAAGAATAATGATAATGAGAACATAAAGAAATTTCTGACCTCTTGAAGACTGACTTGAGAGAAATGTCTGTGACAAACATAGATTTATTCAAAAACGAAGTTATTTGTTGGTCTCTGCCAAATATTGTACTGTGTACCTTTTCTTCCCCATTATTCAACTGTATTGTTGCATTTTGTATTTCCGTCTCAAAAATAGAAGTTTGGACATAATTTTTGTTGGAATTTTTTCCTTCCGATACCTTCTTTTTCTTAATCATCCTCAACTATCTTACTCATCTGATAATTTAGAATTAATCATATAAGTATGTGACATGGATTATCTGAAGCTCCTTTTTTAATTGGAAAATGAGTAATGGCTACTCTTTTTTTTTTTTTTTAATAAATTAACATGGAACTTAAATTTTCTAGGGTCCAGCAATGTCGGGCATATGTCACTTGCAAAATTTGTTTAGGTAAAATCAAAATTCAAGTAAGTAATGTACAACAGACTTTCTATATAGATATAATTTACATGAAGTACATTGAGGAGTAGAGTGAATGAGAATTCACCAAAATCTTACCTATCCCAAATACAGCTATCGTTTATGTATTTACATACAGCTTTTGCATCTCATTTACAGACATGTAGTATGCCGATAAGTGTTCAATTCAGCAAAAGTTTCCCAGTGAAGACGTGAAAATGAAATATCTACAAATTACCTCAGACATCTTACATTCATGATGAATACTTTATCAAAAATCAGAAATTAACCACATCTGCCAGTTCCGATTAAGGGGAGACTTTACCACACTGAATTCTTCATGGCTGTTTTTGTAGATATGTGAAACTGCATCTTTGTATGGTTTAAAACCTAGAAGCATATTAATCTATAAGGAATGCATGATTTTTAATATGGTACCAATATGCTACATGAAACAACCTGCAGTGTGCTTTATATCATATTCTTATTGTGTTGTTTTTCCTCTTTGTTTAATTCTAAGTGCAATGTACAATATCTCTAATATACAGACCCTAGATTGATCAGGTTGAAAATAATGGCTAAAAATAACAAATTTATAATGCTTAGTTAAAACAAAATGAACTGAGACATGTAATCATGTAAATGCTTAAATAAGAATTGGTTTGATTTACTCTTTATATCCCTATGGTGCCAGCTGCAGATCCATGGCACCCAGAGAGTCTACAGTGACTTGGACTCACTCCAAAGGTGGGACAGATGTTGTTTACATGTATATGTTTCCCAGGAGGTTTTCCTGTGGAAAGTCAGATTTGAATTTTAGTAATGATGGCATAGGAACCCCGCTGGCATTGTTGGAGAGGCATACAGTAGCTCGTTAGCAATTTAGCTAGGCCCTGCTTATTGTAGAGCTCCTTTGTGGCTCTGCCAGTCCAGGATCTAGGTTCTGCCATATCAGCCATCAAATGAGCTTCTCCTGACCACAAACTTCTATGTAACTCAAGTTGAAAATGTACTTGCTTCACTGTGCCAAAATCAGTGATTTTGGGGGAAGCGATGGGATTTTCTGTGGATTAGGAACTGGTGAAGTCCTCTAGATTACCTGAACAATCATTCTTTTTCCCCTGTGCTTTGGTTTTAGTAGACCAAGTACTGATGAATTTTGAAGTCCTAGTTGAAGAAGCCTCTTTCAGATGACTGAAAATGAGCTTTGAATTCCAGTAATATTAATTTTTCTGTGGACTTTAAACTGATCTAAGCTGTGGTGTTAGACATCTTGTGGTTAGTGTGCCAGTCTTTGTCAGGAAGGATTCCCATCTTGATATTAGGTTCAGGGAAGCTCTGCTAATCACAGCAGAATCTAGCCACCCTGCACTGCTGTTTTCTGAGAAATTACATAGTTTAGATACAGAATTTAGAAAGTTCATAGCAAGTTAACTTATTTTATTGGCTTGGTGTGAGGTTTTCCTGCTGGTCCTTTTTCTCTGCAATAGAAAATTCTTGTTTGAACTGGCAACAAGGTACCATCAAGGTGGCTCATGATGGTACTAAGACTCAGATTAATTGTCTCGTACTGTGATGCGAGATCATGAATTATGATCATATTGAAGTTGGTATTTGAGACTTGGATTATTAGATTAATTGTTGACCTAAACTCTATGCTCCTCAAGTGACAGAACTCAGCTCCATTTCTTTCTGAAACACTGTGAATGTAACCAGATTTGTACTATGATAATCTTTGGGGCAAGTTATGTATTTAATTTAAACAGTGGGAGTAAATGACCAGGTGCTCTTCCTTTCTAATTTATTTATTAAACTTCACTTTAGATATTTTCCACTTTATAAAGAATATCCTGGCAGGTATAATTTTCTTTTTGTGGTGATTGCTGCATTTTCACTTGTTTTCAGCACAGTTAATATTCGTGTCCCTCATAACCTTGATTTTTCAAAAATTAAATAATTTGGCGGATCATGATACAGTTTTAGGACAAGAATTAAAATTATTTAGAAGACCTAGTGATAACATGACGGACAAAAAGATCTACATCATGTTTTATTATGGAGTTCTAGTGCATTCATGTGAAAATACTGAAAGACTTAATGTTTATGAGGCATTTATTTTTATCACTAAACAAAAAATATAACAGAGGCATTCATGTTGTTGGAACGATGTATGTTGTTGAGGACATAAATAAGATGTGTATGCTTCTGAAATGAGCTACTCAACTTAATTGACTAAAAACAATGAAAATGAACACACCAGGAAATGCAAAGAAAGGACAGGAGATGATTCTTCCCACTATACAATATTCGTGTTTGGTTACTGGGTGTATTAATGTATGAACTTCCTCCTCTTTTGGCAAAGGAAAAAAATTGTCTTGCCAAGTCTGAAATGCCTGGTGAGACTCCAGGGCTTGCAGATGACTCAAAAAACCAAAAAAATCTGTAGCAAAAGCTTCAGCATTTTGGAATGCTGAAGGTACGAGAGAGGAGAGGAGTATTCTAAAGTTGTGGAATGTATACAGTTGATTTGCCTGGTATTTGTGTTTGTGTCACTGTTTATTAGGTTTATTGTGCTTAAGTGATAATAAATCTGTTAGAATAGCTTATAGGCCACATCATATTATAGATATGAATATTTTCTGAGCATATTATCTTAATGGTGAATTTGTTTATGTCCTCTTAATAATAATAAGAACATGGCTATAGAAAAGAGAGTAGGTATGCCTGAGAGAGAATGAGGAGGAATAAAATGCAGCTAGTAATGAGGCAGAAAAAAAAGGAAGTGGAGGCCTAGTCTTGCTTTGTAAGCATATGATTTCTTGATCAGAAATTAGCAGACAAAATATCTAGTGCCAATATTATGCTGAACAGAATTTTAAAGTATTAAAAATTTAATATGTATGTTTAGTGATCTGTTTGCATGTTTAGGCAAGTAGGTAAAGAACTAAGTTTAGTGTTTCAGTGGAAAAATGACACCAACATCATCGTCAGTGTATGGTCTTTACTGAAAAAACCTCAGTTTTTGTGCACTTCATTTTCTTAACTATGAATAAATACATATATAAATAAAGATTAAGCATAAGATAATATGAGCTACACGATAAAGTTCTAAAAAAGTGTGGATGTGGGATGTTAGGTGCAGATAACTACTGTTTCAGTTCTTAGTTTAAATTTTTTGAACCTTTGGTGAGCATGTTACATTTGTTTTATTTTTAAAGTGCAGTTTGATTTTTAAGGCATATTTACAGTTGAGTGGCAAACAAGTATATAGGATTTATGCTTCTAAGGACTACATTGCTTTTTATTTAGCACATATAATCATGAATCAAATGCTGCTTTTTCTCCGAATTCAGCATTCAGGTCTGTTTCCATTCAGATTTCTATGCAGTACTTAGGACTGCAGACAATGTGATAAAAGCACAAGTAGATCATACAAGGTGAATCAGAGTTCACAGGGTTTCATTTTTCATAATCCATGTCACAGCAGTTAGAATTTCCTGTTTGTTCCCTTAAAACATAAGAAGTCTGGAAATAGTGTGTGTGGGGTTTCTATATAGGTATTAAATGATATGCCTGTTTTTTTTGGTTTCTTTATATTATTCTGCCTAGCTCTTTGAACAACATAGTGTTCAATTTTCCCACTTGCTATGTAAAATTAGAGGACACAGGTGGTTAATATCTCTGAATTTTAATGTCTGAGTATTTTTCTCTTTAGAAGTATTTAATTCTATAGAAAATATTATTCCTACTCAATGAAAACAGTGAATACTTTACAGTGCTGGCATATTCGTGTAAAATGAATGACCCCCAGTGGTCATGTCATAGATTACCTGCTGTCAGTTACCACTTTTCCTCTTAACGGTGATAGAAATGGAATTCTAGATAGAGCACCCTTGATAAATGATTTTTTGTACTAAGAAATTACTTTCAATTTGAAATTGCAACAGGTCTATTCTGTGTATTTTAACAGCTAAGGAGACAGCTGCATAGAGACAAAAATGAGAAGACAACAAATATAGCTAAAAATCATTCAGAGCTCTGTGTACAAAAACAAGATCTGCACTCAGTTATGTTTAGGCATTTCATAAATGTATCTGTTTCTTCATGTTTTTAAGAGCAATTAACTAAAGATCCTTTTAAAGCAAAATGAAACAGCTCCAAGAGGACCTTACAGTAATAAGCAAGTAATTTTAATGTCTGTTTATCATAACACAGTGTTAATGTTTTGAATTATAAAATATTATTCCATTAATTAGTTACTTATGTTAACCACAGAACGAAGCCTTTTCTCTGCAAACACTCCTTCAAATAATACAAAAGGAATATGTTATGGTTCTGATTTTATTGAAGATTATTGGCACCTGAGAGGCTCAGGTGCATAAGCAGATTTTTCCTTAGTAACAAATTTTTGCCCTACACCAAGTTCATTTAAAATGTCTTTGATATCAATGTATGTATATGTTGTGCTACATAAAGTAACACTGTCTGAAATACAAAATACATATTAATATTTCTTTTGTTTTTTCCACTGGGTATTTATATTGAACTAAGTTTTTCAGCATGTAATATATATTCTTGCACTTTTTATTTTCTCTAGATGTGTGTATGGATAAATGTATACATGTTTAAAATCTTAGGCATTCTGTAAACGACCACTGAATACAAGTAAAGCAAAGAAGATATACAGCCACTGTATAACTCTAAATCAGACTTGGGCTCAGTCAAAAAGGGGATAAACAATAAAACTCTTGAGGGTAATCACTTGTGCTCCTTTTCCAAATGCTAATGAACCCCATTTCTACTGAATTTCAGTTCACATCAATGCTGGAAGTAGCAATAAGAAAGGCTTTCAGGTTAGAAATATAATTTTAAGCAGCAGATCAGACTTTTTAGCAAGCCCAGGCTCAGTTTCTGATAAAAATGGAAGTGTCATTTGTTGCTGCATTTTGCACACTGTCCTTAGACTGCTTACTCCCACTCATGCCAGCTGCCAGATCTTTTCCAATCCCCATGCAGCATCTGATGTACGTTTATAAATGAAATGCTGATAGAATGGAATATACTGTATGTGGGCCTTAATCTGATTCAGGAGACTGATATCTGTTAACACAGAGGGACACCACCTGAAATTGTCAAGTCTGAAATAGATCTCATCCAACAAGAGGAAGGAATCATGATGCGATCATGATGTATATCACAAGGGATTCTCTTATGTAAATTAGAGAAGGAATGAATAAAGAAACACATTACAGGCAGAAAGAACATCTTTAAATCTGTGTGTCTGAAAATGCATTACAAGGAGAGGTGAAGGCTGGATGGACAGATTGTATGGTAGATGCAACAGAAACAGCATAAGTCCTTACACATTCTGTATGAGACATACAAAGTTATCAGACGCCAACAGAGACAAAGAGAGGAAAAGGGAAAAATCCAGGCCACTATATTCAGACAAACACATAGATCCACAATTTAACCAGAAAGCCAGGGAAGAAAAGGTGTTTCAAAAGGGGATGGGTATATATAATATGAATCCCACAGTTTAAGAAGAGTAAGTGCTGATATATTGTTGATTGTATATTGCCTGTTAATTTATGTATTGCCTGTAGTGTGAGAAGGGGATCCTTTTATTTCTTTGCATTAGCCCAGAAAAGAATGGCTACCCTGCCCCACCAGCTCATAGTCTTTCCACTGATATTTGAATTTTATATATAAAAAAAGAGGGCAACCTACAACTTGAAACTTGTTATTATGAGTGGGGAGGATGTCAGTTTTATTTGGCAGGCTTGTATGTAAATAGAATTTATCAGATACATTTCTGTGTGCTTTTTCCTAAAAATATATTCTGTGATACAGTTTTAGTATTTGTTACAATTACCAAAATTCTCTAGAGAGTCCTTGACTTATCACTGTTGATGCTGCAGTAATGCTTTACCTATTCTATACATTAGATCAGGGATGTCAAGCTCATTTTCACTGGGGACCACATCAGCCTTGTGGTTACCTTCAAAGGGCTGAATGTAATTTTAGGACTGTATAAACATAGGAGTTGTTAGCATTAGAGCACTTGACACTTTTCATAAACTCTATGAACAGAAAAAAGAGTTTTGTTTTTTTTTTTTTTTTAAATATAGCTATAGTTTACTTCAGCAGGAGTTTAGAAACCTTTTTTAAAGTATTTTCTTAATGTTATAACGAATAAAGATGTAAACCAGCATTTTTAGCTATTTCCTAGTCAGTTGACCTCTGTATAAAGCCAACATCCATGCTGTTTATTTTCCTAATGCAAGTGACTTTAAACAGAGCTAAAAAGAATAACTTTTCACTGTAAACAATTTTGTGTTATTCTCTTCAGTATTATCATAATCTTTACTAAAATGAATTTACAGCATAGCAAAACCACACAAAACTGATCTTCTTTAGTGGTAGCATCAGAAGACTAAAGAAATATAGCCAGACCTGCAGCATTTATGTAAGCTTTGGTAAGTGAGCTATGGGAATTTTCTTTTACTATCCAGAGTTGTTACCATGTCCCTTGGGGCTACTTAGTGCAGAGTAGTATGCTACTGCTGTAGAAATGCTTAATGCATATTTATAGAAGTGTAATATTAATTTTTTTGTCATCTTCATAAATATCAATACATACACTTGATGGATTTGGAGTATCCAGATCCAGAATTGTGATTACAGCTCATCTTTAGTCATTGGAGTGCTCTAGCCAAACCGATGGAACCTGACATTAGGCAGGATAGGATTGGTGGCAACCCAAAGAAAAGAGATTGTGCTGGGAGAACATCGAAAGAAGGAGGAAAAATCTGATGAGTCTTTATAACCAAAGAATGTTCAGACTCTAAGAATCTGTAGGTATTTTAGAGGAACATTTTGTTCCATGTTTTACAAGGACTGTGATTTTTTTTTTTTCTAAATGATAAATAATATAATTCAAACCCTTCCAAAATGCAGAGATTTCTCCTCTTATAGGGAAATTTAACCCGTATAGGTATAATATAGGCTAGAATTTCTAAAGCTACTTGTTTAAAAACTGTTTTACTTAATGACTGAATTAAATGATTCCTTTGTTTTTCACAAAGTTTGCAGAAGTGCTTCATAGCTTCCATAGTTGTTTGTCTTCATTAAATATAAAATTAAAAATTATGTAGAAAAAGAAGCAACTGACAGTTTCTGAAGAGAATGGAGTTATTAAAAAAGTTGGGTTTATTCCAGTCATACATGAGATTGACAGTACTTAACCTTTGATTTCCTTTGAGGCTTTATATCAAAAAACAATTTAGGTTTGTAGTATTTTTTTTTCCTAAGTAGTTAGATTGATAAAATAATTTGCAGGTTTTTACCTGTTCAAATTATTAAGTTGTGCCCTCATATTTCGCTAAATTTGACCTGTTCCTTACCTGAAGAAGATTGTTTTTTTTTTTCCCCGTCTCTGTTTTTAATGTGATAGTTCTTGTTACCTTCAGAAAAACATACTAAGTAATACACAATGTTCACTTTCTTGAAAGATTTGCTGTCAGTGTGTGAGTGAAGAAAAAAAGGCTTTGACAGGAATGTGCTCGTTTTCTTTTGGATTTTTCACCTTTTAGTTTTATCCTGTTAGATAGGGCTACATTTTTTCTAAAAGGAAAAAGGAAAGCGATGCTGGTAGAAACATGAATCCCTTAAACTACACATTAATGAGTCAGTTTGATGTAGTATTTGTTTCTTTAAGTCATCTTACTTAAGTGTAGTGCAGTGCCATTCTTTTTATGTTGTGTGTATCATTTAAAATAAGATCAACATCTATTGTTAAATAATTCATAGTAGTATTGATCAGTCACGTCAAGACTGAAAAGTCTTTACTCATGTAAATACTGGTCGAAAGATTACAATTTTAAACTAAGCACCATTCTTCAGTTGCTCAAAAATGTTTATTAGACAGCCTTTGGCAGATTACATGAGAGAACTAGCAAGTAATTCATTTGGTATCAAATTGTAGACTAGACTTAATTTGTGAATGGTTCCTTTTGGCTGATGTGGCCTCTAAAAATTTAATATTTTCATGGTATTGGAGAGGGTAATCATTCTAAACTGGGAGAATGGTGAATAATTCTGCTCTGGTGGGAATATCTTTCTTTTTTTTGTGAATATTATGTTTTCAGAGAACTGCTACTTTCTGAAAAGAAAAAGAGATGACCATATTAAGTGATCTGAATGCAGCTGACCAAATAGCTGTGTACATTTCAAAACAATATTGGCTAATGCCTCCTAGAATTTTTGGTGGGTCCAATGTATTTGCCTCCTGACCTGTTTCAGACTGTGATCACTTATGTTAATGTTTTATTGATTGCTTGTTGTCTCACATATACGCAAATTTAGAATGAATTGTTTTTAGAAAATTATGTATTGATAATGATGTGTTTGACCCAAAAAGTAGAAGTATGCTACAAAAACTTGGTAGTTAAAGCTCAGGCTGCTTGGAAGGCTAAAAGCTCTTTTGGGAAACACAAAGCCAAAGAGTTGGTTTCTGTAGGTTTTGTTTCAATGCTTGCCATTTACAGGTTAAACCTAGATAAGATTTTATCAAGAGTCACAAATTAAGATGTTTCAAAAATGCTAAGAATCTGTATGTCCTTCTACACCTATGTTAATACTGTTGATAAATTTTAATTTTATTTGGTTTAAACTCTAGTATTTAAGTCTGTAAAGCCAGCATTGTTATGAAATATTATTATTTGTGTAGCAGTGGATCTGTGACCTTTTGTCAGTGTTTTGCCAAGAAAACTAATTTCTGCAGCCTAGTAGTTATTCCAGGACTTTTGTAAACAGAGTTCAGAATTTTTTATTTCTGTGTGTATTCATGTTCCTCTTCTCTGTTATCAAAGCACCATTAAGCACATTACCTAGACTTTATTTTCTTTCATGTTATTGTCGTCTTCTAATATTAGAATAATTTCTGCTAATATTTTTACATGTTTTGCAAAAATGCACTCACATCTAAACCATAGGAGAATTATATTGTTTTATTTGTGGACTTCCCCTGAAATAGGAGCAGGGTAGCTTTATTATGAGATGGACCAAGAAAATGCAATCCTCTTTTCTATTCATTTTTATGTGCAAACTGCAGCTGTATGTTTGCCAGTGCCTTTAGAAGGCATAAGATATATTTTAGGAGTGGTGTTTTCTTAATGATACACATTTTTGTAATTACTTTTTTACTTTAATGGAAAATAACACTAGGTAGTGATTACAAAACAAAATAATTGCGGGTAAATGCTCATTTTGAGTTTGTCCCATCTTGTTTAGCATAACAGCCTGAAGATAGTATTTTGTTGTCTTTTTTTTTTTCACTGCCTAAACCCCTGTAAATTAATTTTTAGTGCATAGTGCAGAAGTCAATTTTGAGAACACTTACTGGGGAAAGCAATTTCACTAATAATACTTTGCAGTTTTTACTTAAAAGTGAAAGTGACAATTTATAATCTTGCAGCTCCTGGCCAACCTCCTATACATAAACTGGCAATAATATTTCCATCCAAAAATTGCTTTTTTTCTTAGCCATTAAAATTTTCCACATACTCACTTGCTAGGTTTTGGCCTAGAGGAAATTGCATTCTGGCGAACAGGCATTTATGGCCCTGACAGTGTCCTCCCCCTGCACACAACCCAGGAGCCTCTTTATGCTTAGCCCAGGCTGGGCTGTGGGGGTGCTGCCCAGTCCGGGTTCACAGCTTTATCTGGGATTTCCTGGGTCCACAACGTTAATTGTACAAATAAACTGTAGTCAGCTACAATGTGTTTCAACGCTAAGAGATTTATATTGGAAAAGCTGAGATTGTGAACTCAGGAAATTGTGGATTTGTACACTGAAACATACAGCATAGTTTTCATGTAACCCCAGAAGACTGATAGTTTTCCTGCTGTGCTGTATTTCTGTTGCCATAGATACTATAAATCTGCAAGACCAAAGTTCTAATTTATTGGTTTTTTGGCAAATGCAAGCTTAAATACAGAATTTGATATGAGCATAGGATAAGATGAATAACAAATGGAGGGAAAAAACAAGCAAACACCCCTGCCCCCCAAAACTATAATAAAAACCCAAACCTATAAACCCAGTTTTACATCTGGAAGAAAAAGACACAGGCAGAGTGACTTGAGAAGAACCCAGTATATTAATTTGCTTTTTAGTCATTTACCTTACCTACAGAATCAGTGCACCATTTCAGGGTTTCACGTGCTCAGTTTTTATTTTCATTTAGTACTAGACAAACTCAAGTGCATTATCCCTGGTGGTTTAATATGTCCCACAGCAAAATTATAGTTTTGGTTGAATATTGTAGCTCAGATAATGCTTCACTGGTCAAGTTTTGATTGTGTATGTGAAATACAACTGTGTGTATGAGGTATTTGAATGACAAACACAGGAAATGTACTGTTTTGTAAGATAACAGCAATATAGCAGCAATACTGCAAACTAATTTTTATAGTTTTGTTTGGAAAAACAATCTCTGGTAGAAAAGACAGTAAATTTTCAATGTCCATGCAGCATGCATATTGATCATTTCAGCAACAGTTGGTGTGATTACAAAATGTATTTAATGGATTTTAAGATTGTTGTTGTTATTGTTAGTGGTAAGACCAACACCTATGCATCTGTACCCTTATAACCTCTCTGTACTGTGTGCTACATAAACTCAGAAAGTAACCTCTTCTCTACGAAACCCACAAGAAGAGTGAAAAAAACATTTGAGTGTTGTAAACAACAGACAGAGAAAAGCAGAAATGGGAAGAAAAAAACCTTGAAATAAGTGTCTCTTTACCACTTCTGTAAATGATGTGATCATTTGACCCACGCAAAATAAATTAAGATCACGAAGCTTGTTCATTTTGGGCAATATGCCTCACCTTCTTTTAGAATCAAAACCTCTGGCTTAACACGTAATGGTTATTGTCTTACTTGCCAGATCTCTCAAAATATTTGAGACTCCCATGACTTTCTGTTACTTTTTGACAGCTGCCTGCAACCTCTTGGACAGCTGCTGTTAGCTCAGGAATTTCTGGCTGGTTTTCTTGTGAGATTGCAGTTGCAGCCCCAGCTGGTAATTGTGGGTTGCAGGTCTCACCTGCCGCCAACAGAAGCTTCTGTTCTCAGACTCTGTATTTCATGATAGCTACTCGGTTTTCTCTCTCTTTTTTTTTTTTTTTTTTTTTTTTTTTTTTTTGTGCAGAAAGGAAAGAGAAATTGGAGTTTGCCAAGAGAATAATTAGGATTATTACCAGCAAAGGCAGAAGGGATCCTCAGACAATTGAGCAATATCACTCGTCATCTTCCCCCAAAACTGAACTAGTATTTGTTAGTAGACTTGGTTCATTCCTCTCTTCATTCTTTTTATCTGCTTCTGCCAACAATAGAGTTGGGAAGGACAGATGAACAGTGTAGAAGATACTATGCATGACTTACATCGACAAAGGTGTGGGTGCCAGTTTTGTAGTCAGAATTTTGAAAACAGACTAAGGATGATCATGATCATCCTTTGATTTTGAAGGGCATCCCCTGGTGATCCATTTGCTCTTCTTTTGCTTTTTCTTGAGTTGGCAAAACTGATCATCTTCATACCTAGCTGAAAATCAACATCAAGAAATAGTGATATATTGATTACTTCAGATGATAATTGAAACTAATTCCTTAGCATTCATAGTAATATTTTGGATGTGCAAGAAAAAAAACCATGGTTTTCATTGGTCCATATGAGCCTGAGAGTCTTGATCGTGATGAGCTATGATCTCTGAGTCCTGACCAATGGTCAGACTAGTGTCTCTTGCTAAGTCATTTGGACTGCAGATTCTTCTAACCCAGACTGTAACATTTAGCTTCCTGAATATTTGATTTTTTTTTACTGTTTTAGTACTCAGTTGAGCAGTTAGTTTTCAAGTAAAGTTCATGGCAATTTGACTATGAAGAAAGTGTGCCAGCTTGGTGCATCTGTGACTATGTAACTGGTAACATCCAAAAGATCCCCTTTTGGAAATAACAGGTGAAAAATTCCTGTGATGCAGGTATGATGGGGAAATGGCAAATAACATGGGAGTTATATCTGAAAACACAAGATAGTTATGGTGTCCCCTGACTTGGTGTACCTTTCTCTATAGGCAGTTGTTACTAAAAACACCCCAGCTTCCAATTCAGTTTTTAGGAGGTATGTTAACAGTTAACCTATTAGTTAGTGGGGTTTGTGTAAGTGCAAAAATATGAAGACTGAATATTCTTAGGGTCTACTTTCTGAGTACTCAACACAAGATTCTCCAAGATTTTGCATCTCGATAAATGGAAATGTTAGCAGAACTGAATCCCATTGAGTTCATAGTACAATATGAGGAGTATTGCTTTTGTAGCTTTTTATCTATTAAGTGTTAGTACTTTAAGGTGCAGCTTGTAGCACATGCTTGCACTGAGAAATCTGGGAATTTCTTCTCAAGTTGTTCAGATACTTTATGTGAGAGGATTTACAAAGCCATGACAAATAAGCATACTGTTCTGGAAGCTGGCACAAGAACCGTGATTTTTCTCTGCCAACAGAACACTGTCAGAGCTGTTTAGTACCCAGTTAAAACAATAATCTTCCAGTGTTTTGGGAGGGGGAGGACTCATGTTGTGGGATGGAAATATGAATCAACTTGGCAGCAGGCTGGTCAACAGTTCTTTCACCACATCAACACATTCCCTCACAAAACTGATATTTAACCGTGTTTATTGTTTATTGCATGTTTTTTAAAAATTATAATATTTAACTTGGCTGAGCCCCTCCTAACTTTTAAGTGCTATACCTACACTGTAACTATTATGGAGCCAGTGAGTTGTGAAAAAAGATTGCTTAAATTATAAAAATATTTTTGTGGTACTTATATTGATTGTCAAATTAAGTTATTCTGGTCACACAAAGTGTTAGACATATTTACTCCCTCCCTCTCCCAGTTTCTGAAGCTGAGTTTCAAAAGAACTTTTTAAGAATCAGTAAATCTGCGTATCTGTAAAGTTGAGAGCATGGCAGCTGGACTTAATAAATCAACAAGGGTGCTTTTGGTATATCTTCCTTTATTCTACTTTGTCTTAAAAAATTCTCTCAGAAACAGTGAGGAAGGGTGAGAAATTATTAAAACCGTTATCTTTCTCCTTTGAGACTTTATAAATTAAACAGACTGATTTTTTTCATTGATACATAGAGATGTATAGGTTTATTTTTTTTACTTCCAGCTACAAGAGTTTATTCGTACATCCTCTTGTTCAGAAGACAAACCCACTCCTCCCTTCCCCTTATCCCCTCCTAACCCCCATGGCTTTACATGTGCAATTTTGCAAACTGCATTACTTGTAGTGGTGGTAGTGGAATCAAGCTGTTGGATTGAAATCCTGCTGTTGTCATGGGAGTCAGACAAAATTTCCTTTTAAGTATTATTTTATAAAGTTGGTTGAAGACCAGTAATGTCTGCCCTTTTAAAGATCGCCATTCTCAAATATTTGTTGAAAAATCAGGAGAATCATAGAATGTCCTGAGTTGGAAGGGACCCACAAGGATCATTGAGTCTGATTCCTGTCCCTGCACAGGACAATCCCGCAATTCACACCATGTGTTTAGGGTATCGTCTAGTTCCTTCTTGAACACTGTCAGGCTTGGGGCCATGACTGCCTCCCTGGGGAGCCTGTTCTAGTGCTCCGCCACCCTCTGGATGAAGAATCTCTTCCTAATGTCCAATCTAAACCTCTCGTGACACATCTTCCTGCCATTCTCTTGGGTTCTATCACTGGTTGCCAGAGAGAAGAGATCAGAGAAAATTCACAAAATATAAGGCTAAGTCTGTACTAGTTGCTAGGAATTCATTTGATGGAACAACTCATTCTGGACATCATCTCCAAGTATGTGGAGGAAAAAAAGATTATCAAAAGTAGTCAACATGGATTCACCAAGAGGAAATCATGTTTGACCCACCTGATAGCCTTCTATGATGGTATGGCTGTCTGGGTAGATGAGGGTAGAGAGTAGATGTCTATCTTGACTTCAGCAAGGCTTTTGACACTGTCTCTCACAATATCCTCATAGGTAAGCTCAGGAAGTGCATGGTGAAATGGATTGAGAACTGGCTGGATGGCAGAACTCAGAGGGTTGTGATCAACAGTGCAGAGTCTGGCTGGAGGCCTGTAGTTAGTGGTGCTCTCCAGGGGTCAGTTCTGGGTTTAGTCTTGTTCAACCTGTTCATCAGTGAGCTGGATGAAGAGACTGAGTGCACCCTCAGCAAGTTTGCTGACGACACCAAACTGGGAGGAAGGTCTGACACACCAGAATGCTGTGCTGCTACTCAGCAAGATCTGGACAGACTGGAGGACTGGGCAGAGAAAAACCTGATAAAGTTCAACAGGGACAAGTGTAGGGTCCTGCACCTGAAGAGGGAGTGCAGTGGAGAGCTGCAAAGATTATCAGGGGTATGGAGCATCTTATGAGGAAAGACTGAGAGAGCTGGGTCTGTTCAGCCTGGAGAAGAGAAGGCATAGAGTGGGTCTCATCAATGCTTATAAATATCTCAAGGGTGGGTGTCAAGAGGATGGAACCAGACTCTTTTCAGTGGTGCCCAATGATAGGATGAGGGGCAATGAGCAGAGTTTCCATCTGAATATGAGGAGAAACTTCTTTACTTTGAGTGTGTCAGAACACTGGAACAGGCTGCCCAGAGAGGCTGTGGAGTCTCCTTTGCTGGAGACATTCAAAACCTGCCTGGGCACATTTCTGTGCAATCTACTCTAGGTGAACCTGCTTTAGCAGGTGGGTTGGACTAGATGATCTCCAGAGGTCCTTTCCAACCCCAGCCATTCTGTGATCCTGTGTTTGTCTTATTGATGGTCACTGTTGACACGAACAAGCTGTATTAAAAGAAATGTTGAGATGATTGTTCTTATCTGTCCTTGGTCATCATAATTAAAAAAGCTGTCAAGGACAAAACATTTTTGCATTGTAGACAAAGTCTGTGCTTGTCAACTAAATAATTGATCAGTAAATGGAAGACAAGATATTGGGATGGGATAATTCCACACAATGGTACAAGAGTGAACAAGGTACTTACAGTCTTGTGGAAGTTTTGCACCAAAGCTGAGTCATGGCTGAGATGTGGGTGGGTTTCATTAGTACTCCACAAAAAAGGTTTTCTGACTCCAGTTGCCACATAGATAAAACTTGGATTTATGGAGAAGGAGAGTTTTGGCATGTGACTATCAGTGAAAAGTAAATCAGAATTATTTTGTATTGATTAGGTGTGTCACTAACAGTTTTATCAGTTTTAGAGAAATGGGAATGAACCAGCCTTTGTAGGTTAATCAGTGGAATAACCTCTCAGGCAGGAGATAAATGAAAATAAATTACTTGTCTGCACAAGAACAAAGTCTGTTGACATTAGTCAAATATCATGAGTGTCTCACTCAAAGACTAGTGCCTGATGAACATTTGGAGCTTTTTTCTGTATGCAAATAAACAACTAAAAACCTCAAGGTTGAATGTCTTCGGAATGTAGAGAGGACAGGAAGAAGAGCACAGAAACTTAATCCTAAAATTTTAGTAATCAAGCAGAAAGCTACAGGTTAATGGTAAAGAAATACCAATACCACAAAAGGGGGTGGGGGTGTAGGGGGGGGTGGGGCTGGGAACTGGCACAGGTGGGAGGGAAAGGTATATTTGGCAGGTTGGCAACGTTTATTTAAAGACAGTTTTTTCATTCTCTGGCTTTTGGATCTTAAAATTGGCAGACATTACACTCAAGATAGCTTTACTTAACATTTAGAAAATCAGTCTTTGGAGTTCCATTCTTTTTGGCATTCACAGAGTGTAGCAAGAACATAATACATTATGAAGGAAAGTCTGTGAAGTACATACAAATGCCAGTACAGTACTTAAAAAAAAAATCCCTAAGGAACAGCTACTTGCATCAAAAGAAAATTATCCAAGGAAACATTTCCATGCAACAAAATGGTAACACACAATGAAAATAGACCTTAGCATGACAGCAGACCTTCTAAGAAAATAATATTCTGAGCATTAACTTCACAGCATGTGGTTCGTAAAATTCCATGCAGGTGAATAGCTATTTATGTAAATCTTTGTTGTGATCACAATACATTTTTGAAAAGATATTTTAGTATAGGAGGAGAAGGGGTCAATGGTGATTTGTTAAAATAAATAACATAAACTTTATTCCTTTTCCAAACTACTGATTTGTTGTGGTTTTTGCCCTACTCTTCCTGTTACAAGCTGTTCCATAACCATCCTACTGCAATAGTCTCAGTCACTTTGGTTGCTCTCTGTGGAACTTGTAATTTGAATTGATTGTTCTGGGGTTGCTGACCTGACAAATATTTTATTCCAGGTGTGGAATTCACAGTATCCTTCTGTATGATATCCTAGTGGATGTGTCTTGTTTCATGCAACCCATTCACAAATGAACTAAAACAGGGAGAGATAAAAGAAAAAGGCAACACCAAATTGACTAAAAGGAAGAAATGTATGATTTATAAAACTCTTTACTTTCTTACAATAAATAGATGTTTAGATACCAAAGCTATTTTCATATTGTGATTTTAGTGCCTTGGAACATCTTGCATCTGATTTCAAAGGACAGTTCTATAGAGATATAGGTAAATAAATTAATGTGTTTTCAGCTTTTTGTTGTAATGAAATGAGCATTTATCTGTGAGGGTGCGAAGAACTAGAGCTTGTAACCAAATGAAAAACAACAGGTAGCAAGCTGGCATTGAGACACAGTAATCCACTGCTGTCCTGATAAACTGGTCAGGATATCAGGTTCATAAGACGAGTTTTGAAAACAGCATCATCCTAACTGAAGCAGAACTACTTATAGTCAGACTTCCCCTCTCTGCACCTACTCACTTTCTAAAGAGTTGTTGCTTTGCTGAGGGGAGCATGGGAAGTAATACCCTTGCAGTAGCATGCTGTCACTGTGGAGGGCATGACATAGACTCTCTGAGTATGATCCTGTCTGATAAAATGGGGAAGGAATTGAGCTCTCTTGCATTTAAGCAGAGCTATGCAGCCAGTCTATGCCTTATTCTCATAATTCCTAGAAAATATTGTTGGGAGCAGGAAGAAGTCTGCGATATTTCTCTCATTTACTTCGGTTCACCCTCTGCCTCTTCTGACTCTAGATAGCTTATGCGCTCCTCAGCAATTTTGTTTGAGTGACAAGGATAGCAGCGTTCTGCTGAAGAAAATGCAGAACTCAAATTTTTGTTACTGTCTGCACTGTCATCTGCAAACAGCTAGTAGTTATATGAAGTTCATATTAAGTTAGGTCTTCATTCCCCACAGATACAAGGAAGCTGGTACTCCAGCTGGGAATTTGTCCATTTGCTGGCTGAAGCACGTATGCGAAGGGAAGGAAGCAAAGGGTGTGGAGACTGTGGCAATGAAAATCTATAGGATTTGGGAGTGTCCTTAGTGTCCTGTTATGTGTCTTTCTAAACCTTCTTGTTCACTTTCACATCTGTTCTTGGTAATGAGGGTTGTGTTAAATTGAAGAGTCATCTTACATTAAAGTCTGCTTTATGTTTGGGCCTCTATGAGACTTGCTGTGACTATAAGCACGCATTATCTATGTGTAACCGACAGAGCAAAAACCAGAGAAAATAATTTAAAATTCATAGGGAATGTTTAAACCATCTAGAAAGATTTTTCAAGCATATTTCCTCATGCTATCTCCCAAGGCAAATTAAAAAAAAAATCATGGCATCTAAATGTTCAGATATTACAAGATTTAATATTGGTTTCAACAGTCACTGCTTTTTTATTATCTTTAATAAGCACATCTGTAAGGGCCTTAATGCTATCAGGATTTTTTTTTGAACAGCCTAATTTTCCCTCCAACCTCCTGCCATTCATTTCCCTTCCAAGGAGTCATATAATCTAGCTTAGAATGAAATAGATCTAGCAGTGATTTGCAGCTCATGAATGACTGGCAAAATTGTGTCCCTTAACTCCATAAAGAAGGAACTCAAATTGAAGAGACAGCTTAGGAAAAAACCTCATGTTCAGCTAAAGTTGTTGTGACTATAACAAATTGAGATGATAAAGGGAGAATAAGGGAAGAGCGTTAGCTCATAATGAGAGCTTCTGCCTTTTCAGAAAAAGTGACCAGAGTCTCTTCATTATAAGATATGTAAAAATAAAGGAAAATTTGGGGATGTTTTACTCATATATCTTTTCAAAAGTTTTTAATATTATACAATGAGTGCAAACTATCTCTTGATGAGCTCTATCCATTTCTGTTCTTTTGCATCACTTAGATGGCTCAAAGAAACCAAAAAAACCCCAAACAAACAAACAAACAACAACAACACAACAAAACCCAAAAAGCGGGTGATGGAGTTTCCATATTAGTTTCTATACCAGTGTCCTATTCAGAAATGAGACATGGCAAGTTGTTATCAGATTTTCTTATGGTTATTAGGTTTCTGAGAAACTGACAACTGGGTCAGTCAACTTTTACATGGATGGTTCATACTGGAAATCAGCCTTTACATGATAAGTTCCAAGTTTAGACAAAATAACAATGGCAACAAACTGCTGCAGCATCCTGACTTACTTTGCTGATTTTCTTGACCTTTTTTCTGCTTCCTCAATTTGTATGGACTACAATTTGCCAGGATCATTGTTGTCAAATCAGTTGCCAAATATAAAACTCAATCTGCCTTCCTTTATTAAAAACTTACAATTAGTTGTCACAATAAAGATTTTAGCTCAACTGAGGATGGAGGAAAGCCTTTATTACTGGTTTTAAAGTTCAGAAATTACAAAATCTGACACATTTATTATTACAAGACAAGTGATCAAGTGCCTTCCTATGTTTTTAAGTCTTGCTATCATATGGATGTTATTTGCCTGTAAGTTTAGTTCTAAATGAAAACACTAAAATCAAGCTTATGGAATCATGGAGTAAAATAGAATGAGCTGTACTCTTCTATTGAAGGTGCTAGTCATACTCCCACAGAGGACTTTCTTGCACTTTTAAAGAGAAAAGAAAGTGCCACCTGCATATAATGAAGTATTACAGGCAGTCTTTTACCCATACTTCAGTATAGAAAAGAACAGTTAATCTGAACTATAGGTAACAAAATGGGGAAAGATAAGGCTTTTTTTCCAGATCAACTGATGATCTTTGTAGTTACTTATATCATTACTGACATGAAAGGAGAAGATGCAGAGGACAGTTTCAATCTAATTTGTCCCCCAGGGCCTGATGTAGGTCTGCCAGGTAAGCAGTGTAATTGTACAAGAGATTTATTGTGTGCAATACTCTATCAAATGTGAAGCTGTCATGACCCTGAGTATGTTTCTACTGCACAACTGAATGTCTGCCTTTTTTTTTTTTTTTTTTTTTTTAAGAAAAAGAAAGGTTCACAGTATGAAATTTGCAATTTTTTTACTTACATAGATATCTGGAAGTTTTTTTTTAAAGGCTTGGGAGCATGTGATTTGAAATGGATGTCTGAGGATCTGCAACAGTGTTTCCTGAACCATATGGAAAGATGAGATGCACACTGTCTAAAGCACACCATTGACATCAGTGTTGATAGCAGTGTCTTCCACTAAAAAAGTAACTTCAATTGAAGCGTGATTTTAGTGCTTTTCTAAATAAACCAAGGCTTACGGAGCTTTGGGTGTTATCTTCACTCTGTGAAAGCACTGCTGAGGACTGCAGATAGTCACTCTAGGGCCGCAGAAAGTGAACAGTGCAGAGCAGAGGAGACTTGGTGGCTGAAGGAAATTTCTTAGAGAGCACATTTAAAGGACTTGCTCACTTTGGTTTATTGAGAAGAGGATTGATGTGTGATTTGATTTGACTGTAGTAAGTGTATATGTGGAAGAAAGTAAAAGGCTATTTTATATGATAAATGCTTGACAAGAATCAATATCTTGAAGCTGATGCTGGACAAACTCAAATGGAAAATAAGGTATATAAAATGTTAATGGTGTGAGTGACTGTCCACTGAAGTATTCTGTCAAGAGAAAATGAGGACTTTTGTTTTCTGTGTTTGTTCGCGTTGTGATTTTTTTTTTTCCTGACAGATGCAGTTTATCAAAACATAAATTATGCTTCAGTTAAAATGCCAATAATTTACTCCATTCAGAAGTAAGCCGGTGAAGCTCAATGGCTTGTGGTGTACAAGACATCCAGTTAAATTAATTAAGAGTTTCCAGTCTTCAGTCCTATGAATGTTTATCTTGGGATTGTACTATCTCTTATCGATATACTTGTGTAAAGAATAATGACAATCTGTATGTCATGGAAACACCTATGTGGACCTTAGATCCTTTCCGTTCTCAGGAGAGAGTATTGAAAGGCAGGAAGTGTACAGAAGTGTAGCTTGTGCCCTCTAAAAGAAGTTTTTAATTCTTTTTTTTTTTTTTTTACTTCACCAGTAAAAATTAAAGTGGAAACACTTTAACTCCCAAACTGCCCTGCTCATTTGCGTATCTAGGGTAACCTAGTAAGTGTAGACCTAGGATAAAAATGTTTTGTTTCTTGTTCTGATTTAGCTTCAAAAATGCTTTTCCTTTTGTTTAGTCTCTCAAGTGTTCATTCTATGTTAAATACATATCACGCAAGGGTAGCGCACAGAGGCAGGACTAGACTGGTCAGTGTTCTAATGTACCTCAAAGTTATTTCAAGAAGTATTTCAAATAAATAAGTTACCATTTTTTAATGTATGTAGATTTTTTTATATACATGTCTTCAGGTGCATGTCTGAAGGTTTACTATTTCTGCTTTCACAAATACTGATATGCATATTTGTGATCTTAATAACATGTGTGAAATTTCCATACAAATCAATCTGGATGGAGTATACTCATGAATAAAAACTGCAATAGGCTATCATGCCACCTTTTATACGCTTCCATCTGCCTCCTCACAAAGTAGAAGAAATAGAAATGAGGAAAATTGAGTTGCAGTGTGTACCTTCAGCTCAACAGATTTGAACTTTGTCAGGTGGATTGAAGAACTTCAAAAGAGAACTCCACCTTAGAAAATACTGACCATTAAAATTGTCAATCATCTTGATTAGCAATTTCATAACATTATATTAACATAATATCAGAAAAGGTAGTCTGTTAGTACATGCCATAAACATTTTATGTAGTTTCTTACAGGAAGTTGGAAGGCAATGCAGGATTTAGAACGTAGATGATGTATATTTCTATAATAGGAACATCATGAACTAGAAATGTAGTTAATATAAAAAAGAGTTCAAACATTTTTTTTTAAAGTAGTTTTAAGTACCTCTTTTATTCTCCTGCCAACTGCATTGGCTTTATGTCATTCATTTGTTTTTCTTAAAAGGAAGTTTTTATCTGTCCCTGTACAATCACAATAAGCAGTGAAAAATGACTCGGTAGAAAAGCATTACTTCTTAAGTATGATTGAACCTAAAGACAAAGACTAGTTTACAGTGAAAAAATACAGTTTTGTTTTGGTATTTTGTGGAGTGTTTAGTGTTTGCTGTTCATCCAAAATGAAAATAGCATAACACATTTGTGTGAAAATACCAAAATATTTTGATTCTTAAATACTATACTATATACACTTTAACATAACAAACTGGTTATGCTGTTCATGTTATCAGTAAGAGAGAAAGACAAAAAATTATGGTATATGGGAACTCTGCATCAAAGCAAAAATATTATGGCAGTCTAGAAAATGAAAGAATTTTCATACCGTGTAGGTGCACAGATTATTTTAGCTGTGGATGTATTTTAGTATGAATCACTATTCAGTTATGCATTTCTATAACATTAAATTCTTAGACATCTTCAACTGCAGCGTTCCTTGATGCACACACAGAATAGTAATGCTGACATGAAAACTTCTCTCAGTTTTTCTCAAAAATTAATTAGAGGAGGGAATTAAAGATACTTTATTTTACCTTTTTTCGATCCAGAACTACATCAGTAATACTAACACATTTTGGAAAAGGGAAGAAATGTATATAAACCAAAAATATTGCTTAAATAGAGCTAGTATAGCTTTTCAAAGTACATGAACTGCAAGCCTTGATACTTAGGGAAGCACAGAGGTTGTTCCATATGTATATGTTTGTTTACTGGTATGGAACTGAAGTCCTGTCACAATCAGTTGGGAACATGTCTTTCAACTCCTTGTTTTTCCTAAGGCCATAATTCACCATCAGACCTAGTGTGAGTGTAAAAGCATGTCTGTCAGTGAAGTTGCAATAATTTATAACCTCCAGTATGCTGCTGCCATCGTGTATGATAAATATAACCCATCTTAAGACCTCAGGGATGCATGCAAGCTGCTAGAAGAGGCTGAATTACGGAATAAGGGTTCTGGTAGTTTGTAGTCTGGTAGTCTGTGTTCCATCTAAACAAGCAGCAAGAAGGGAGTAAAGCCTCCTATGGACTTACAAGACTAGTCTAATTACTTTTATTCAGCTAGTGCCAAGATTTACAGTACTGTTCTGTGGTTAATGAAGTTTGGACATGATTTTCCTTGATATTCAAAAAGCTAATTCTTCTCGCTTTCCAGAGTGTCTTTTGTGGGATGTGCTAAAGAGAAAATAAAGAATATAGAGAATTACTAATAGAATAATGAATAAAATAAATTACCATGCCAAGAACTAAATGTAGCTGCATGGATTCTATTGCTACACAAAGAATTTTTAGTACTGCAGCATTAGGTGAACATACAAAAAGCAGGCTTCACATATTTTCTCCCAGGTGATATTTTTTTGTAGTTGCTTGTGATGATGTGATAAAATGATTCAAAAGCTTGCATAATTTCCTATCGAAGTAGAAGCAAAAAGCACCTCAAATTATAATACACAAGTAATTACTACCAATGGTAATTTTCAATAATAAATTTTCAAATTTCGTATCCAAAAATAAGTATCTGAATCCAATGTTTTAACTTGCCAATTTACAGAAGTACTACTGAGTACTCAGAACTGCTGCTGAATTTGGCGGGGTATGAATGTTCAGCCCACAGATCATATTGCTTTGGAGTCAAATGCCTGAACTTTACATGAGAATTTTAGTTTTCAGCGGTTCTAGTAAACATAATTGTAAATAACTTTAAATAGTGAAATTTAGTTTGAAGTTTTGTTGGCATTCTTGTTTCCTAAAAAAATTATTGTAAAAATGTTTTTCAGTTAGCTGCAACTCCTCCCCTGCTGTTATTCAACTCAGAATTTTAGGTCTGTCAGTCTGACACCTCTGTTAAAAAGCATCCTTTGGCAGTATCATTATGAAAACAGATCTACCCACACAATTTTTCATAAAGCTGCTTTACATGTAGACCAGTAGGTCTAGGATTTTGCAATAGTGATGGGGTGATGGGTGTGCTAACACTCTAATCAATAATAATCTGCAAAAGTTTGTTATATGTGGTTCATAACTTAAAGTCTGTGATCAAATGTCTTATATTAGAAAGAATACTTAAAGATCCAGCTGTTTTGTAAAGCAGAATCCTGATAAATCTTCCCTGATACAACCTATTTAATGGCTAATAATCATTGCAGTACACTTTTTTAGACAAGCAGGTGTTGAATAGAAACACGTTCTTTACAGCCATAATCAGTCAGACTAGTAAGTGTTTATTCTCATCCTTGCCACTTTATCTACTACTATGCTACACTTTCTTTTTCCAGAAATCCTGGGACACTGGTCTTCCTAGTTCTCCAGTATATATGACTTAGTTTCTTCCCGTTTGTGTCTGGAACAAGCCCTTTTGGATTAAAGGTGTTTTGAATATTTGAACAATAGTCTTTATGATATATCCAGTCAGCAATGTTGAACCATACTAAATCTAATAGAAATGCATGTTATTTCTGTGAATAAGTTGTGGTTTACAGTTTTCGCCTGTTCTTTTTCCTGAGTTTCCATAAGCCCTTGACTAGAAAAGAATTTAGAAGCTCAGCTATTGGGTTCTGAGTCATTTGCTGTGTCTTTCTTTTCTCCTTAGTATCTCTAAACTTCCAGGTTACATAGTACTCTACTTTGCCAAGTGTGTTTATGCGGATATGCTCCTTCAGGAGGATGTAAAATGATTTTACTTATTTTTTTTTTAAAAAATTCTCCTTTGCAATGTTGACCTAGAGAAAATAATTAATCTTCTGCTTTTTCTGTACCATCTTTCATGAATTAAAAATTCAATACCTCTACAGTGGTTATGCATCTTATCCCAGACACATGTTCTGTAGAGCCAAAGGTTTCTGCCCTTGCTTTAACTTAAAAGCTGCTAGTATTTGTTATGCTAATTCATTTACATGGAAACACTGATGCAAGTGTTGCAAATTGGGAATTAGTTTTTTTTTTTTTCCCAGTTTTTAGTACAAGATAAAACATAGTGTATTTTTCCCTCCAGTTTGACTTGGCAATGGAGGTGAGAGTGTGGCTAAGTACTGAACGCGAGGAAGAAAGACAGTTGTCCTGAAGGAAGCAACGATGAACAATCTGCCCTTTCGTCACAGAGACCAGTGCTCTTGACCAGGTGTAATTCATTTCAGTAGATCAAAGGCAACTGCAGTTTCCTGATCAGAAGGCAGCTAGGTCTTGCCTTCTCTTTTTGCCTTTCTTCAATTAACCTGCATGTCAATCCTTTCACCTTCTACAGATCTGAGGAAAAACAAGCTCTGCCAGGAATAATTACAAAAAGGTATAGAAGCATAGAAGCACATTACAGAGAAAATCCTGGGTAGACAGGAACTAACTGCAGTGTGGTCCTTAAATGGTGTTTATAAGAAGAATTTGGGAGACTTTTTCTTTTTTTCCTCCTTTGTGTGAAAGAAGCTGACTGGGAAAAGAGAGAGTTCAGGAAAGGAAATGTAAGTGGCTTGATGAAAGTAGGGAAAAGAGGTGAGATAAACAGCTATAGTAATCAGGCTGGTGTTAGTCTGCCCTGTATGTACAAGGATGACTACTAAGTACACTTACTGAGAACTGTTTTAGCATGATATATTAAGGCTCGTCTCAAGGCACTGTTAGTTCATGGAAAATAAACATTTTTCTCTAGACCAGCTCTCTGGCATAAACACAAATGCCTGACATGAATTGAATAAGCTTACCCACCTAGGGAAAATTTTAAACTCCTATACATTTGATATTGTAAATAAAATGCAGTGGCAATGTAATTGTTTAAATCACCCTGGTTTAATGGATATAAATTCAGTCACTGTGTAGTTCCAATGACTTACTTATGGCCATCTTCAGTCAAGTAATTTGGAAGGGTTACTCAAACTTATTAACTCAGCTACCTGGTAAAGTGAAACCCTGCCCAAAGACTTAGAGGGGTCACACAGACAGTAACAGCTATGTTAGCACACAGCTTTGCAGAATATTTCTCATATCACTTTTATTTGCTGATTTGACTTCACATTTTTCTGATGCGGTATGTATTCTGTTAAACATGTTAAGTCATGTTAAACATGACTTCCTAGGTAGGTTATTCTCATCTCTGGCAATTATTCTCTTCAGTGCACATTGTGCTTCAAAGCTAGGTAACTGATTCTGCATTTCCACTTGAATCAGCCTCTTTGATTGTCTTTCCACTTGTTTTCTTTTTAATTTTGTTTTGTTTGCCATTATTTTTCTATCTGGAGAGGCAGAAATTAGATTGCTCGCAGTAATCTTTTTAGCACATGACCTGTGATGTGGAATTTCTGCATCTCTACGTTCATATCTGCTCTTTTTAAATTATTATTATTATTATTATTTTTACCAGCTTCAGTCAGGTGTATATAATTGTAACTAATTGCTATGGCTCTAGTGTTAAATACTAGTACTTATATTGTCAAAGGATAAATTTTGTTCTTAATTTCATATTATGATTTCCACAGCCTCAGAACTGGATTGTAGATATAGAATATATAGATATTTAATTTTATAACAAATATATATGTAATTCTGTAATATAGAATTTTATTCTGATATTGTGGAATATCAGCATAAAAATTAACTCTTCATATTTTGGAAAAGCTGCTGTGGACTAAGCCTCTGTCATTTTAAATTACCTTAATAATTAAAACTTTTTAGCTTTCCATTAAACAGTTAAAATAGTTTGATATAATTTGGCAGATTCTAAACAAAGAGTAAGCATCTATTCTGAATTATGGGATGTAGAGATAACAGATAGTGACTTTCTTTGCTGGCTACTTATTTTCTAAAGCAAAAACTCCTGTGACAATGATGGTTTACAGTCATTTTTTTTTCTATTATACCATGTGATATAATGAAAATGCAATAATCGTGGTTGATGGGTGTTTTTTATGTTAAGAGTACAGGTTGCTTATTGTTGCAAATTGTTGCAAATCTTCATTTTGTCAGGCTTAAGTGCTTCTACCATAGGGAAAATACATTATCCATAGTCTGAGATTTTTTTCTTACATCATTTTATGAGTAAGCTAATTTTCAGTGAATACTAGTGAAATACCAATGAAATGATCTTTTGACTATTTTTCCTGCTAGTTTATGCTTTTTATTGAAAGTGTAGGTGTTTTGTCAAATTCCTTCTTAAAGCAATATGTACTACCTTACATAGTAAATATTTATCAGTCTCTTTGGTATAAATATTTAATTTTAAATGCAGTGAGTTTTAATGTTTTGTCTTTGTTCTTTTTCAGATTTAGGAAAATATGGATGAATGTTTAGTTATATCTTTATTGTACTTTTGTTGAATTGTGATTTTGCTTTAATAGCATATCTGGCTAGGAACAAGGAGATGAATTTGTGATGTGTCAATATGATATACATATATATAGAAAAAGGCAATTCATATACATTTCCTAGAGTATGGAATATGTAATGAATTAAATTTTTCAAAAGCACTCAAGAGCTTCAATCGTTACATTTCTTAAAAGTATCAATGTTTAGTTTTACCAAACTTAAGGGAAAAAATGACAACAGCTTTCAAATACAGTATTGTCTTCAGATTCTGGAGGCTTAGATGTACTGCAATTAAGTGAAGGCTCGGACATCAATGTGTTAGAAAGTTCTCTCTGAAGCCAGAGGGAAACATTTTTGTTGCCATAAACATCTACCTCAATACAGACAAAACCAATAAGGATAATAAAAATTAAACCTTGTTATTAATTATTAATATTAATAATGATTTCTGAATTTGTAAGATCTATGAAGCATTGAAGCAAACTATCTAGAGATCTGAAATTTTTGTTCATGCAGTTATTCAGAATAAGTTAGACAAAAAGGCTGTGAATATAACTGAGCTTTCTTTAGTGAATGGGTTGGATCAGTTCATTTTATTATATTTATGGCTGAAGATTTGTATAGTATTTTTGGTCACATTTTACAAAAGGCTCCGTCCAATGTTCTGAACTCTGCATGTGAATAGTCTAGCTGAAATCCATGCAGTACGTTAGCAGGAATATTTTCAACACTGAGAATGTAGTTTGACCCATCCTATTTCTTGGCTATTCGTCACAGTATGCCTTGAAGAAAACAGAATGCTAGAATCAGGTGCCCTGTTTTTCCCAGATTAAACTTTGCCAGTAGTTGATTTATTAGAAGGAATTTCATATTTAAGGACTGGAAGGAATTGAATTCCAGAGCAAAATATCCCAGCGATTTAGTTAAATTCAGTAGCTCTGGTCATTTAGTTTTAACAGTATAACATAGTTCATAGTGATTAGTATTTATAATTTGCAACAGACTTGTATGAACTACATAAAGTTTGTTATGGCTTATGGCAACACCAAATGGGAGAAATTTCTGTAATTTAGCTTATTAGGAAATTAATGAGTTTGATAGATTCTCTCCGGCTGAAGCAGAGAAACTTTTCTAATGTGAGGTTGCTTTGCAGCAACAATATGAAAACAGAAGACTGAATCTCTTCTTGAACATAATAATTTGATCTCCCAAGACTAGCTGTTTTTATAGCAAAAATCACTATTCATAGGACAATAAACTGTTGTCAAGATGTATAGTAAACTGTAATTTAACCTGATCTTCAGAGATTCTTAATTTTGTAGCTTCTCTCATCCTCTACTGCATTAGTAGTAGATACTGAAGATATGATTCTTCTCATTTTATGTTTTACATTGTTATGTCCATATTCAGAGTTATGAGACTATAGAACTAAGGCCAGCTCTGTGTTCTGTCTTGTCTGGAGGATGTTTCTATTGTCACTAGATGAAAAATTACCTATTATTTCATTAAGAATAACTATAAGGATTTTTTTTCTTCTTTTGTAAAATCAATGTTTGTCAAGTAAGAAAAGATAGATTATTATGTTTTCATAACAATGGGAAAGTATGCATACATAATAAGTATCATTTATGTTGTGATGCATATATATTATAGTTTATACTGTGTATACCATAATTCCCATTGTTGACTGTACAGTAGCTATTTGGATGGTACACTTTGGAAGTCTGTAAGTTCAGTTTCCAAATTTTTGGGGTCCTCATCTTCTTGCCTTAAACAGTTTACTAGGTTACTGACTTCATCAGCAGTGCTTAAATGTCTTGACTCAGTAATCTTCTTCCTAGTCAATAACATTCTCATGCACACTGCACAGTTCATAAGTGCATACCTTTCCACTCAAGAAAGTGTTCACATCTTTAGTATACAATTAATGGAACATCCTACTAACCTTGTTAAATAGTACGTAGTGGCCAAAAGTGGTTTGAGTCATGACTAAGTCTATCCCTGTGAAAAGAATTGAAGTGTTTCCTGGAAAAATAATGTGTACTTCACTATTTAAGAATAGTACAATTGGAGGTTTTATAATGGGAATATGTAGGTGTGTGTGGTGGTGGTTTGGGTTGGTTGTGTTTTTGTTGTGTTGTGTTTTTTTTTTTTTTTTTTGTTTGTTTGTTTTGTTTTGTTTTAATCTATTTCAAAAGGTGCTGGCAGGTTTTTCTGCAAATCTTCTGAGCAATTTTAAGAGGCCAGAAAATAATTTCTGCCGTCAGTTAAACTGATTTTATTTTGATTTAAGTTTCTTTACAATTTGCTAAATAAAAATATTAGTGTTTCAAAAATTTATCAGAATATAAAAACAGAGATACCAAAAGCAATTTTTCTGCAACTGGAACAATAATAGATTCTGTTAAAAACTTTATACAGTAAATGAAATTCTAGTTTTCTTGATAAAATTATTTTTGGTGTTCCCTGAATTGCTGCCCTGTGTAATTAGTTGCTATATTTTGTAACTGTGATGAAAATAGAATAACCACCTACAATTATGGGTAATTAAGAAAAATTGCTCAAAACCAGAATACCTATTGAAAAACATGGAACAAATATTTTTGTAATGGAAGACATAATATGTTATAGTGTTACAGAATCATGTGTTTTTCATCACAGGGTAGGATCTTTTAACGCAAATGTTGCATTTAAATAGATGACCTGGTCAGCTATTCATTTCTGAGCTTACTGGAAGCAGGCTGTGAGGTACAGGGCCTAATGTGCATGCCTTAAAAGAGGCTGTTATTCAGGTCACAGTTTTACATTCAGAACAACTATGAAGGTAAGGTAAAGACAATTCAGAATTACCACAATTTCTGCAAAAAACTGCTTTATTCAGCAGAAAGATGTTTCTTATTAGAGAAGCAGCAGAAGGTGGCTGAATAAATCACTCAAACCAATGCGTCCCTTATATATTACCCATATTCATTCAATCCAATACATTATGCATTCAAATCAGTGGAAGTTGTGTGGTTTAGATCCTGTGCACTGCATTGAAAAATTCATCTTTACATATCTGTGTGTTTATTATCCTTAGTTATTCATCAGTTACTGAACACTATGGACATTTTAAAATTACCCTGTATCTCATTATTTCATCCATTCATTTTTGGCAAATTACATTGAAAATTCAAGTTTACTTTGAAAGCTCCAATGAGATTATTTTGAATTAAATACCAAAATGCTTATTAAAAAGGACTGATTGGATTTCAGACTTGTTATTGTAATTTATAATTCCTCCTTCCTCTTCTTCTCTTTCTCATCCTTTTTGTGCTCCTCTACAAGCATCTTTTCCCCCAGAGTAATACTGGTGCTATGTACAGTATTTTGTTTACAGTGGTATAAACATTTTCAGCCTGTGACTTCATTACTGAAATAACTCACCTCTTTCATATCAACTCTTACCTAGGAGCCGTACAGCAGACTCATTGATGTAGGTTTTTTTCTGCATGGCAGCCCAGGCCAAGCTGTGGTTTCATTGCATGATGCAACTTCACCTTTTATTGGTTGTCAATGGGATTAATTATAATCTATTCTTGTATTGCCTGTGCATGCCAATGTGCTTACCATAATGGTGTATACACTGAATGCAGTCTAAGCATTAAGTGCATGAACTGGAATTAAAAGAACCCATAAAATTAGAAGGTTTGAGCAAATGTAAATTATACTTATCCATATCTTGAAGCTTTTATAGAATGAATAGGACATAAGATGTATCAGGTCTATATATTTGAAATTTCCAGCATGTTACAGTAGTTTATTGACTAGGTAGACAATTGCAGTGAGGGCAAGGTGTGGGGAAACAAAGAATGCACGAACTATTCTGTTGTGATAAAAGCTAAATAATGCCAGTAGTGTTCAGAAAGATAAACCTCTCCCTGCTGTCAACTTTAAAGCAGGCGACAACGAAAGGAGGTAAGATTATACATAATAATTTGTTCAAAATCAGAATTTGGGAACAATTTTGAAGTGCAAGAGGTGTTTTTTTAATAATATTAAATAGCCTACAAAAATGTATTCATTCACAAGACACCACTAAAATATATGAAGAATTGTAACACTGCTCTAAGTTTCTTTTACAAATGATAATGTGACCATCCTAGGCAACCCATTATTCATATGTTCTTAAATGTATGCAAATAACCTTTTATCAGCACAGCAGAAGATTTTATTTAATGCTGAACCTATTGTTTCCTGATAGAATGATGAAACAGCACTTAAGAAAGGGCCTTGAAATATTGTGTCTGAACACAATTTTGTAGTGCAAAAGTTGAGAATATGTTTTCAGAAGTTACATTTTGTGTTTTTTGGGGGGGTCAAAATTAATTTACTTGTTGCAAATTAATATTCAACTTAGTCAAGAAACATCAATAAACATCATTTATCCTATACATTTAATTTTGAGAACCTATAATATAAAATTTTATGATATTTTAAAAATAATTGTGAACAGATGTATATATATAAAGCCAAAATACACTCTTAGTGTGTACTTCTAAGCTGGTAACTGAAAACATGCAATATAGTCAAAACAATAACAAAGGGAAGTAATTTCCAACCGTAAAATGTATGTGGTGGCATAAAGTTCTTTCAACTGAAATCAGTGCAAAAAAGATTATTACACCAGTCTCTTTGACTTTTCAGCAGCTCAGTGTGTAAGCCTAACTACACATCCATTTTTCACTGCACAGTAGCCAGAACAAAAAGATTTTGGGTGGTATAGTGTAAGCCGTTTTGAGATGGTGTTAGGAAAAAAAAGAGGCCACTATATTTTCATTTTTAACATCATTATAATCCTTTCCTTACATTGATGTAAAGTAGTTTTATATCAGGCTTGTGATAATTGATTTAAGCAACTGCTACAGGTGTTGGCAATATCTCACTCCATTGGTTGGAGATAAAGTGACTGCTAAAAAAGGAAAGGCATAGTGTCATTAACCTGCCTAAAAAGGGCTTTGCCTTTCCCATTTAGAAAAGCCACTGTGATTGGGGCTGTCACTCAGGATTCAGGCTTGTTTTCTTGTCTGAAAAGTTGAGCTAGGAAAGAATTGAGTTTGTGGGGTTTTAAAGAATTTCTTCTTTTTTTCATTTAAACAGTTTCTATTAATTTGCAAAGTAAATTTGGTTGTTCAGTTAGCCTTTCATAGAATCAGCATTTTGGCTTAAGAATATGGTAATTTCCTCCTAGGGCAGTTCTGGGAAATTGTCAGGTCCAACAGCTGGAACAGCTGTGACATGAAAATTTCAAAGTGGGTAAATTTACTAGATTTCAGTTATATGCATGTGGAAAGTAAGCCACGGCAGAGGAATGTATGGGTAGAGAAACTCTACTTGTGCTTTACTTTAAAAGGTATGTGCAATAAAGACTTTCCAGGAGTCCAGAGAAAGTAAAAGGGGAGACTGACAGAACTGCCAAAAAAATGTTTATATATGCTGGGTGTTTGTTACCTGGATTATGCCTGCAGTTTGTCCAAGACAGTGGAATTTAAACAGATTTACTGTGATGCTCAGGATATATTCAGTGATCTCAGTTACTCTTGATGGTTGTTTTTTTACTTCAATTCACTTGTCCTTTATTTCTAGTAAAGTGGAATAATTACACAAATACAGATCTCCCTGTGATTAAAAGGACCCTTATGCTGATGGGATAGATGAGGTTAAAAGGTCTTCATGAGGAATGAGAGAGAGAACCTGAAATAATGAAAACTTGTTTAGGAGTAATATGTTTTCTAGTTTTATGCAGATTTTTTGAAGGAATGTGCATGGTTCATGTTTACAGTCACGCCCTTGTTTGAAATAAGAAACAATATATCCTGCCTGGTGTAAATGTGTATTAGGACTGCTTTCAAATTACCATTAACATAATATGGATAGCTTTTTATGGATAATGATAGATTTGGATGTACACACTAAAAAGCATGACCAAAAAAAGCTGATTCATAATGTAAGGTCAGGTTTCTTCCACTTTGCAATACTTCCTGCTGTCATTGCTCGGTTATGTTACTGACTGACATTAAGTCAAGTAGTATGCCTTAGGTTCAATTTTATTACTGCTCAATAAAAACTAGACAGTAGCCAGATATTTTTCTTGAACTATCACAGGAAGGAGGGAATTCCAGAAAAGAGGGTCAGATGAATGAACTGGAAATATTTTAACACTCCAGTTCATTTAGTACTCTTGCCATTTTCAGTTAAGATAGTTGAATTTAGACTAAATTTCATAGAACAAGATTTTTTTTTGATTACAGTATGCAAGCAAGCAAGAAACATATAGAAAGAATACTCAAAATCATCTGGAGGAATCTGTTACACATATAAAGCATAAAATTTGAGCTCAATTTTATGATGACATACAAACTAAAAATTAATAATAATCTTAGTTTGGAGTCAGGATAGGTAGAGGACATCCTTACTTTCGAATACGGTACCATTTTTTTTTCAAAGAGTGCCATCAGGTGAAGGAGCTTTTTAAAAGTTAGACAGCACTATCAACAGAATACAAGGGTAATAAAAGGCACAGAGGTGGAAGAGTAGTTGGAGTTGGAATCTGATGGTGGTCTGTTGAAAACACTGAGTTTGAGGAAAGTGGATAGCAAATGCGTAAAGCACCTTGAGGTAATTTTAAAAGACAACATCTGCAAAATAGAATCACATAAAATGGACCAAGAAGGAATGTCAGGAAGTCACTCTTCCTTCTGCTGCAAGGTAAGAGTGGCTATACATACATTCACTCACTTATTTAAGAAGTCAAAGGTTCAGAGGCCCTCTCCTGCAGAAAGAGGAAATTTTAGAAATGTCACATGTGTAGATCATTGTATTGAGATATGTGAATGCAAGGACTGTAAGTGGTCCATGTATCTCAGGCTGAAAATATTTGCCACTTTTTAGAAATCTGAGATTTGCCATTCTCCCTAAAGAACCTGTTCCAGTGTTTAACTCTGTTTTAATTGGAAAAGTTTTATGCTTATGATATACTTCTGACTAACTTGATCCATTTGTTCAGTTCAATGTGAACATGGAAAAGGGATAGTATTCTTTTTGCAGCATAGTTTGACATGTTTGAATTTTCACATCACAAATTATTTTCTGCCCTCTGGAGTAAACAGCTACAACAACTTATTACTCCTTGATACACTTCAAAAAAGAATATTAAAGAACTATTACATTGAATAATAATAGATGAGAAGTAATAGAAAAGGGTTTTATTATGAAGTAGAAATGTGCAAGATTGTCATATCTAGTAAATAGTTCATGCAGTTTAAGAGAATCTTCCTATAATACAGTCAGCATACTAGATATAACTGAAATGGCTGATTAAATGTTGTCAAAAAAGGTAATAATATGTTAGTTGAAACAGTATAGTGGTGTTTTTCTCCTTAATATGTTAGTAGTCTCACATAAAAACCTTTGATTAAAAAAGTGATCCCTGGCATTGTTGCACTATCATTCTCTTAGAATTGGTTTGTCATCAGGGAGATTGTTTTGTCAATGTAATGTAATACTATTTGCAGAAGCCAATGTTTTCAGCTTATGGTAAGCAATTAACAAATCTAATGCAATATAAAATAATATATTCTTCCTACTTACCTATGTGGCTCTCAGCAAACTTTTCAAATGCAGTTATCTTAGGTAGGATTAAGATCATAATATGGTGTCTTTTGCAAGAAAGTGCCTGCTCTGTCTTCTGTATACTACTGAAAGAACTTCAAAGAGTTATGGAGACTGACTCTGGGCCATTTAGTGATGCCTGTGTTAATATTCAGTTCCTGGTTGTTTATCTGTTCTTCCAGAATCTTCCTTTAGCTTTTGTTTGTGGAAGTCAGTAATTAAAGACGGCATATGCTGCAGGCAGTACTGAATGAACATACATCCTGATGAAATTAAGGAATATATTCTTTTCAGAGTGAGCAATTTTAAAGTGTGTATTTTCTGTATTTCCCAGCAATTCACTGTAGAAATGTCAATGAAATTTTCTTGATATCACACTTGTATACAATTTTGTATTTGGGCTGAGGAAGAAAAGAATTTGATTTTGTGATAGGCTGGCCTATGCTTTACAAGGGCAGTCTGTGAAGAACGATGATGTACTTAAAATTAATGGAAAACTTGAAAAAGAAAGATGAAAACTGGCAGTATTTTACTGAATTTTACCAAGTTGTGCTTGTTCATTTTGGTAAAATAAGTACTAGCAATGTTACTTGACTCCCCCTCTTGGTATGTTGTCAGTTGCAAATAGCTCTGTAAAAGTCAGTAGAGTTATGCCAGGCAAAATCTTGTGCATCTGAGATGGGCATCAGGAAAATATACCTTTGTTCTGCAGTTGTACCAGCTTAATGTGGCTCTTGTTTTCATACATGGATGTAAGAGAAATTAAAATTAAATGCTTCTCTTTCCCACTGGAAGTCCTTCTCTATCTCAGTTTCTGAAATGAATTAATTTTGCATTAAAACTGTAAAGTCACAGCATTTAAATAGATCTTTAAGTTTAAAACAAGCTAACATTCAAAAGGGAAAAAACAACCAACCAACAAACCACTTTTATGCCCCATTCTTTATCAGATAATTCAGAAAAGTGAAGGAATCATAAGAAAAAACAGTGTCTCTGGCTCTGATTCTTAGAAAAATCTTTACTAAATGATGCCGTTGTACCAATTTATTACTGATTGATCTGGTTTTGTTGGTGCTTATTTCTTCTGACAGTGGATTTTTTTTGAAGGAGGATGAGGCAAACTGTTCATTTTACTCCAAATTACTCTAAAGCTTGTCAAGGTTTTACAGTGTTCTTAGGAGATATTATACAAGTACTTAGTTGTAGAAAGCATCTGCAGAACAGATGAGTCATGATGTATTTTTAATTAGGTTAGAAATAGAAGGGGCAATATTCTAATCCCAGCTTGTGATCTGCCAGGCTTTAAAGAATAACAGAAGACGTTGTGATAGAAATAAAGAAAGGAGAATAAGGACAGGCACTTGCATTGTTCCCCCCTTGAGGTGCCTGATATTTATAAGGTATAGGTTAAGCAATAGTCTCTGAAATCTTGGAAGGTAGCTTTATTTCTCATTATTTGGCAGTTCATCTTTTATTTTGATCAGATTTATGTTTTGCTTATTTATTTCAAAATTGAACAAAGAGGATACTGATTGTTTGGCTGAGTGTGTTGCCTAAGGTCAGCAATGCATTTTCAAAAGGAATATGAAAGAGAAAGGTGCATATCAAAGTGAAGAAGGGAGACCACTCCACATGTAGACAAAGCAGGAATGGAGATGGAAACAAAGACAGTAAGGCAGAGTAATACAAACTAAATTCATCACATGCTGAAGTTGAGAAGTTTTTTGTGGCTGGAAAAACAAATATGGTTGAGTTAATTAAGCAAAGAAGAGTCAGAATAGAGAATAATAATAATAAAAAAGATACTTTCCAAAGTCCTAAGGAATTATGCAGGAATATTTATCTGAAGCTTTCTGAAGGAAGAGGAAGATAACATAATATGCAAGATGGAGTCCAGACGGGAGGAAGGGACAATAAAAAATGCGAGAGAGAAACAACAAAGCATGGTCAACATCTTAGCTGTGAGTGTAAAAAAGCTCCAGGATTTGACACTAAAATGTGTTGGGAGCACAAACTTCTCTGGGTATGTACATGTGTGTGCAAAGGAGAAACAGTTAGCTAAGTATGTAGAGGTAGGAGATTGAGTGGTTAAAAAGAGGATGTAAATGTATCTATATCAATGACAAGATAAGAAGATACAGGAAATTTCCACAGGACCATTCTTTGCTATCAGGGCATAACTGCCTGGAAAATTCAGTGAGAAAGGGATGGTTCCTCCTTCACTCACTAGCTCCAGGTACACAAAAGCATCTTAAAAATATCCATGACTAGGGACACAGTGATCCCATGGAGTTTCATGGATCTCAAGACTTAGGGCTGTGGCGGCAGATTACACTGTCTTGCTGTGGCAAAGTGTGTCTTCCCCTTGCCTTCGCTAAAACATTGTTTTTCTCTAGCTGGCTGCCCTCCCTTTTCGGGGAGAAAGTCAGCTTAACTCTTCCTGCATATCCTTCAGTGCTAACTGAAAATACTAATAGCAAAACTTTCCCAGTGGTGGACCATGTCACATCAAGGGAGAGTGAAGTAATTCAGAAGACATTTGCCATCAAAAAAACTAATGAGCTTATTGATGTTCTGATTGAAAAAAAGGTCTTTGAAATTGAGTAATTTTCAAAGGCATTTGCATTTAGAAGATCGGTACACATACTGCAAGAAAACACTTTTAGTTTTCTTACTGTGGGACTACCTTGGTTAATAAGTGAAAGGCATTTGAAGTGAGAAAAAAATTGTTACACTTTCTATCACTGTGAGAATGAAATCTTTGACTTTTATTCATTTTCACTGATTTATTTTAATCCTGGTATTTGTTTCACTAGAGTAACACTTGATAGGCATGCATGTTTATAATTTTTCTATATGTTCATGCCTGTTTCAGTAAAAAAGATTTTAACTGCTTATTCCCTTCTGAGCTGTCCAACTAAACCATAGTTAAAGGAGCGGAAGGTATTCTGTGTTAGATGAACTTTTACTAAAAGACATATCCGGCATTTCCCCTAGTTTCGGTTTAGTACTACATCACTGAAACACGGTTGAAAAGCCTACACGTGAACCACTTATTTTTTTTTTTTTACTGTCCTGCCTCTAGCTGTATATAATTGTAATTAGTTTTTAAAATTCACTCTCATCAATGGACATTCCTTCTGATAGGAACTGCACATTTTACTGTTTTTTATTTTTTTTTTAATTTTTTTCATATAATGCACTGTTGTGCAATCTAAGATCTGTCATGTGCAAATAAAATGAAAAACTTCCTAATTTTATGGTAGTATCAGGTGGTTGTATTTCTTTCTCAGGCATGCTATGTTTGCAACAATTATTTTTAGTTCCAACCTTTCAATTTTGCATTTTATTTACTTAATATAGGAATTAAAATACATTTTATCTCATCTCATTAATAGATTTAGCTTTTTCTCCACCATTCAGAAGGCAACATTTCTTCCACAAATTAAAACCATAAAATTGGACAATTCTCTGAATTTCTAAAAGTTTCAATAACTTCCTAAATTTCGAAAAATGTAGCAGTCATGGTACAACAGTAACATTGATACTTTCCTGAGGTTACAGAAGTAATTTTCTTTTGTGGTGATTTCTGAGTGTTCTACATATAATGTCTTCAAAACACTCGGCAAAATGTAACTAGATTAATATGTCTTAAAATTAACCTTTTGCAAATTAACCTTTTGCATTTTGATATATAGTTACACATAGATAAAAATTGCCATCCATCTTAGTTTTGCAGGCCTTGTCACTAAAAACAACAACCACCAAAACCAAAACACCCTCCCAACAACAACAACAACCACCGCCAAAAAAAACCCCAGCCCAAACAAACAAAAAACCCCCACTCATTAGGAGAGTGACATGACACATGCCAAAAATACAAGAGTCCTCTTCCTTACACAGGAAGAAGCAAGAACTGTAAATTGCATGTTGGATAGTTATTTCAAGAGCTGAATTGGGTGTGCACAACCTTTCTCATTATAGTGGGGAACATTATATGTAAAATTATCCAGCATAAGAAGAACATGGACCTGTTTGAGCAAGTCCAGAGAGGGCCATGAAGATGAGGGCTTGAGCACCTCTCCTGTGAGGACAGGCTCAGAGAGTTAGGGTGTTCAGTCTGGAGAAGAGAAGGCTTCAGGGAGCCCTTATAGCAGCCTTCCAGTACGTCAAGGGGACCTGAAATAAAGTTGGACAGGGATTTGTTACAAGGGCAGGTAGTGATAGGACAAGGGATAGTGGCTTTAAACAGAAACAGTGCAGATTTAGATTAGATATAAGGAAGAAATTCTTTACCATGAGGGTGGTGAGGCACTGGAACAGGCTGCCCAGAGAAGCTGTGGATGCCCCATCCCTGGAAGTGTTCAAGGCCAGGCAGGATGGGGCTTTGAGCAACCTAGTGTAGTGTAAGGTGTCCCTGCCCATGACAGGGGTGTTGAAATTTGATTATTTTTGAATATTCTTTCCAACACAAACCATTTAATGGTTTTTATGATGAATTATTTTGAATTGAGGTTATGAGGGTTTTGTTCATTTGTTCAGCTATGGTAAAAGTGTCATGTAAAGTGTTGGCTTCAGTATCAATTGCAAAAATGTTTATGTATGCTGGGGACATCTTTTTAAAATTTTGCCCCTAGTAGAGTAATTTTGTTCCTTCTTATGTAGTCACTATTGCTCACTGAACTAGTTTATGCCCATGATACTTGTATAAGAAAGCTTTGTAAGGGCTAGTATTGCTATAAAAATGCTGTAATAATAGAACAAGTGAATAGAGGTAATGTGAAACTGAAAAGAATAGCAGTGTTTAAAGAGCAGGAGAGGAAGAGAATCAACAGATTGTAGGCAGTGCCTGAAAAATCAAATAAAGTTCTGTCTTCACTGTGGATTAGGCAAACCAAGCCCATTGTTGATTCTCTAGATGCAATTTTTATATTAAATTGTAGCATAGTGTACACAGTTACAGCAAATGATAACTTGATATAGATGTTGACCTGAAGAAAACTGTCAGTCTCTCAAATCTAGTATTTAGTTTATTACATAAAAAGATGGCAGAGCAAAGTCCTTGATAGATGATCAGCAGGATATCCCCATGTTAAGTAAAATAAAATAGATTTTATGAGTTTTTCTTTTTGAGACATGTAGCCATGGCTACTGCAGATTTATTTCAAATTTAATGTAGCAAATTAAAGATGCTCTTTTGAAGTGCACATGAACATTGCATTTAGAGTTACATCATCAATGTAATTTTTATCCGGTTGCATTAGATCTTTTCTATCGTTGTTAGTATAATATTATTCCATTGATTTCAGTGTTGTGTCTCCTGGATTTTAGCAGTATAAATGAATGAATTCACTTACAATGAAGCACGCTTACATGGAAGACTAATAAAAGCATTTCTAACAGTCTGTTGCCTCCTTTAATGGTGAAACATTTGCTGACTCATGGGCCAAGCCATCTGATTTTAGTTTAAAAGAGGGAATATATTATTAGTCTTGGAGAACCCAGCACACTCTTATCTGGAACTGTAAGAACTATAGCACATCTGGTTTTGGGAAACTTGATGTAAATAGGCGTTTCAATTTGGCTACCTTTCTGCAGCAGGCTCAACGGTGCTGTGAAAAGATTAGTGGCCATATTTTTCTATCAGCTCAAATGTGAGCTACTGATTAAAATAAAAAGTCCAGACTAAAGAAAAGCACCAAAATATAATTGGGTAAATTTAAAATTTTTTATGATCCACTGTGTGAGTAAAAACAAGCATTTCTTTAGCCTTAGTGACACGCCTTTCTGACAAAATAATTATTTACAATGAAAAGGAAAGGACATTGTGTTTTTCTTTGAAATGGCTAACTTAGAATTTGAAAGACAGATGATCTCTGAAATGAAAGATGCTTTAAGGGATATGACTAGCAGAAAAAGTAGCTCTGGTATTAGGTAAACAGGAGTCCTAAATCACAATTTTGGTTCACTGTGATAAGTGTTTTGCAAAAAACATGAGGATGTATTATGCATTAACTAATTTGCCAGATCTTGTAGGGTTTTGTAAAGGACAACAGTATAAAATTACAGTCATTAATTGCAACCTTAACTGACCTTATCTAACAATCATGACAAGTACCAAATAACTGTGGAAAGGAAGATAATGAAGCTCTCTATCCTAGTTATAAATCTGTGCAATTCCATTAGCTTCAGTGAATTTCTGCAGCTTTTACAGGAGCCTAACCTGGAATTAAGGGTCCAAGCCTCTGTGTTGGTGCCGGGTTGGCCGTTCTGCTTCTGCTGTACTTCCAGTGATTTCTGTTGATGGAGTGCATAGTGACTCAGTGTGTAGCCTACCTTATTTGGACAAAATCCTTTGCTCTCAATAATGCCATAGAGAAAATTATCCTGTTGGGTTCTCAGATCACATCCGCTCTTTTTGTAGCTAACGCTGTATTTGTAAAGTATGAGGTGCTGTCTTCTGTCCTATATGTTAACATTTGGCTTCTCTTCCCTTCTGCCTGCTTTTGTAAATCAATTTTATTTGAATTGTAACAGAAATGTTTCACAGCTTCAATGTCTTTGTGAATAGCTTTTTAAAAAACATTTTAATATAATTTCCTATAGCACTGAACTTTCTTAAAATACAAAGCTATTGCACATTAAGGAGAATTTTGCTGTATACATTCACGCGTCTAAAGACAGGAGAGGGCATGCTGTACTTAACTTGTTTGACCTGTAATGTATACAAGGAATGGAAAATTTGGCTGCATGTGTAATGACCTAGTAGACCAAGTAATTTCCTTTATGCCTTAAATTAGGTAACTGACATTGATAACGCATAGAATCTTGCTTGTTGGGCAGTCTAGCATTATATGTGCAGAGCTACCGCTATACTAACTGGTATTACATTCACATTCAGTGATTTATTTGACCCAGGAAGAATTTCTTCTTTCCTGAAAGGATGTTTTCTAGGGTTCCAAATGATCAAGTGATATGTGTTCTAGTTTTTCACTTTATTACAGTTGTGATAAATACACGATCATTTGCAATATATGTGTGTATATATGGTGGGACATTATGTGTATATAGTATATACATCAGCATATATTGGGACATGACTTTCACTTTGGTCTGTGACTTCAACATTGTTCTGGGGCTTCACCAACCTATTTTAGAAACCTCCCAAATAAATCACTAATCATACTTGTGGGAGTTACCTCCTTCCTTAGAAAAAAGTGTATCTATAAAGTACCAGTTTGTATAGAGTATGCTTTGGACCTGTCCCACTGTTAAATAAAGCATAATACAAAAGCTAGAATTTGCAATGGCTGCCTGACACACACAAAGGTATTTTAATTAACCTGCATGCAGAAATTAACCCTTAGAGTACTGCTTCAAATTCCTCAATGTATTTTGTTAATTTTACTAGTGGACTATGCTGCTTTTATACTCAACTCGTAGTACTGTACATAAAGCACATTAAATAGCCATACACAAAAAAGAAGCAAGAAAAAGGGAAAAAACCCCAACCATTCAATTAAAAAAAAAAAAAAACAAAAAACAAACCAACCATCAAACAAACAAAACCAAAACAACAAAACAAAGAAAACCAAACAACTTCTTATAAACAAGGGATGCTACAAGACTAAGTGCCTCAGGTTGCTAATGGGTAATGTATTCCTAAGCAACTACTTTTTGGTGGTTTTTTTTTAAGGGTTTATATTACGTTGTATTAAAATCTTGTAAAATTTCACCATAGCTCTGTGCTTGTTAGTTTTGTTCCTAAAGTATCATAGGTATGTATCCCATAGAAAGAAGTCAGTTCTTTAAGGGTTAATGTGTGGTTTAAGGAATCCTGAGGTATTCTGCTTGTCATTTCTTAAAGGTATCTGCATGTTAATTCTCAGATCTTACCTGAACAGGTGAATATAAATACTATATGAATGACTAACTGAATGAATGAAAAAATTCATTTGAAATGCTTGCTTGTATCTTGTAAATGACTGGAAAACAGAAATGTGATTTCTGAATCAAGGTCTTTAATGAAATGCATTAAAAAATCACTGGAGTAGAAACTGACAATTTACTCTGATTTTTTTTTTTTTTTTTTTCTTTCAAATAGCCCAATAGAATCCTGCCAGAATTTCTACAAAGATTTCACATTACAGATCGACATGGCTTTCAATGTGTTCTTCCTACTCTACTTCGGCTTGCGTGTAAGTAGCGTGTCTTTGACAGAATAAGTCAGGGAGGGAAAATAGCTATTAGATAGGGAGAGTCTTTGGATACAGCCTGACTTTACAATGGCTGGACAAAATTAAGCTAACATTTAGGTAATAATAGTAAGCATCTAAGATCACTAAGGAGGCAGATAGTTCATAAACTAAGCCGTCTGTTCCAGAATGTTCTTATGTGGTAGAAAGTAGAAACTATTACGGCTCAGTGCTGGTCAGTCATGTGGAATCTGGTTGTCAATGGAGTGAATACTTGATCTATTCCTTTGCTGCTAGATGTGTCTTTCACAGTTGAAGGTTGAGATAACCGCTGGTAGAGCTGCTGCATTGAGTTCTGTGCACATCCACTTTGCCCGACTTGGAAAGTCCTTCCTTTTGGAAGGAAGAGAGAGTACTGTAGAGTCTACTTTGATCCTGTTGACTGAACACACTTTAGCAGTTGCAACATGTGAAACTCATTGCTAAAACGCCTTTTTTTCAGTTTTATTTTCAACCAGAAGAAATCTTTGTGTTTTCCAAAACTGCTTTGTGATGCAAAGTGAAGTACAGTGAGTGGGGATAATAAGGATTCAATTCAGATTGGTACTCCTTATCTAAGTTAAAAGGCTAATATAGGTGCAACTTCAGTTCTCAAAGAAGTCCTGCTGAACTAAACAGGAGTTCCTGAGGAAAAGGTGATACTTGGTTGTGTGGATGCAAGAATTGGATTGATAATGAATTTGCTAGTTATGTAATAATATCTTTGTTTGTTTGTTTGTTTGTATGTTTTCTGATAAATATCTCCTGTGAGGACTCATTGGCAAACTAAATATTTGAAGAAATATTTTAGAATCTCATCCTTCCCCATCTGTTCTCCCCAAAATGATATTGCAACTCAAAAATCATAAAAATATGACTGTATCTTCAGTTCTGGAAGATATTTGTGTGCATTTGTGCTCATATATATCCATTTGAAAATCTTTGTTGGCTAGCATCCAACTATGTGAGAACTCAGAAGTGAAGTCTGTAAACTGCTGATGAAGACTAAGCCCAAATTGCATGAGTTAGCACATAATCAAGCAATAGGGTCTGGCAGAGATACGGCAAGTATGGCAGTAATCCTTCTTTGAAAGTGACAGAATTATGCTAGTGCTTCTAGAAGATCATGATATCTCTTCAAGCATGGTAGGATTGCTTCTGTAATGAAATTGGCTTTTATTAACTGCTAATTACCTGAATGAATGACTGTTAAAAACTTCCATGGAAAAGTATGAGTGACCTTTACAGTCAACAGACTTTGTTTTCACTGTTGAATAACACACTTTAACCTTTTTGAAAGCCTACAGGTTGTGCACTATGGAAAGATGAAATGCTGATTAGAACATGCAGTCCTGAATTATACCTTTTAGGAGTCATCCTGGTGATTACCTCTGACAGGATGTTAAAGTGACCCTTTGTAAACTGTCATATAATTAGAAACCTGTGAACAGCAGACACATGACGATATTACTGCCAACATGTTTGGTGTGCTAGAGTAAAGGTGATACACTTTGAAATATTTTATACTCACCTACATTTTCCTAATATTACTGATACATTGTTAATAAATATGAAGAAAATGTTTTTTAGCACAGATGCTACAATTAATCATATAAATAATGTGTCTCTTTGGTTAGACCTTTCATTTTAATCTCAATGTGGTTATCGAGCAATGCACAATACAGACTTCTATCCAGTGAGACATGTTGCTTTGTTTGAACTGACCTAAACCATGAGTTACTTCTCCACTAACATTGGAGTTTAATAGTTTAGAATAGAAAATATTGCACATACTTGAAACCACCATGAGCATTAATCTGGTTCTTTCACCCCTCCCCCTCTTTTTTTTTGTTTTTTCAGTTCATAGCAGCCAATGACAAGCTATGGTTTTGGCTAGAAGTTAATTCAGTAGTAGATTTCTTCACAGTCCCTCCAGTGTTTGTGTCAGTATATTTAAACAGAAGTTGGCTTGGTAAGTAAAATAGTTTTTCCTTTAAATAGCTGTTATAAAAATACTTAAACTTTTCACATTTTGATGAAGAATTTCTTCACCTTATTGTATTGTGTAAGCAAAAGGATATTACCCAAATAGTTTTAGTAGTGAATTTGCCATTTCAGTGGACAGGTAGGTTATGTCACAAAAAGCACTTACTAAGTCCAGTTTGTTCTTGATTCATTAACATAATCTACTCTCAGTGGTGGTGAACTCCAGCTTGGAAGTACTGTGTAATGTGAGGCCATTTTTATAAAACGACGGATCTGATGTAATCATATCAGCTTACAACCTGAACACATGATCCAGACCATTCATCCAGTGGACTGGACTGCCATGAATCATTGTCAACAATGAAGTCAATAAATTTTCTTCACATTTTGATCCAGTATAGCTAAATATTAAACTGTTGAAACCACGGATTTGGAAGATTTGTTTAGACACTTTCTGGGCTTAACATTTGTGTAAGACTGCTAGGAATGCATTAGGAAAGGATATGCCACATACAAAAGGAAATACAAAATAAAGCAGAGCAGACAAAATAAGCTAAGTAAAATGAAAGTCAAAATTTGCCAGTTCTTATTCAAGGAAAACTTCCTAAAAATGGCATACTTTGTGAATGCCTTTAGACAACATGTGAAACTTCACAATTTGACAATCCATTTCTCCAGAAATACAGGCACTCATTGTCCCTAAAACCTGAAGAGTGGTCATCTTAAACGTTTCACATGGAAAGGAAAAGAAAAGAGAGGACCTTTTATAGTATTATAATATTTTCAACTTGATATAGAAGTGCAGAGATGCAAAAATTATTAATTACTATTGTATGAAAATAGATTAATAAATGTATAACCATGTTAGAGCTCATACTGTACACATCACTGGTTATTAGTATGCCAAAGAAGAAAGCAGCAAGAAAACCAGAAAATAACACTGCAGTTCCTCATGTGGTTACTGTCTTCATTACGTACTTTTGTTGTATGTAAAATGAAGTAATGCTTTTTGGAGGGAAAATGTCATATGGTTCCATATTATTACAGGAAGTCACATAAAAGCAAATAAGGTATGTAAATAAAAACCAAAGCTTATGCTTAAAATACAATTGCTGATTTCACTAGTTATAACTCAATCCCAGATTCTTCGCATCATGTGAATTAATGAGATGCATTTTCACACTTCAGTGTGATGTATCAGAGTTTCCCAGAATTTTGAAATCATTGGAGATGATTAAAGAGCAAAAACTAGAATTGCAAAACTACAAAATTTGGGAAATGAGGCAAAGAGATAATTGAGATGAGTATCTTTTGTGAAAGTGACTGCATAATTGACTGACTCATGGTGACAGAGCAATCTAATCAACAGTACCAACAGGAATAATGCCCATGGAGCAGTTTCTGCTGGATAGTTTTTACAAGATTTATGTCATTTTGTAGACAGAGTTAAGCATTGCACTTATATTTATCCATAGGTTTGAAAGGATTTCCATCTCTCTTAATTACACCAATGTAACTTTTTATTGGTTTCTTGTTTATAGTCCTACCTTACCTGTTTTCTCAAGGAATCCTCCTGAGACATTTATTCACTTGCTGAGGAACAGATTTTTTTTTTTTTTTTTTTTAATTTAGAGATCTTAGGAGTGACATATTTACAATGTTTGAGCTTTACACCTGCTTCCATGGTGTTTATTTCAAAGGGATTTTCACTTTAGCATATATCATCCTTACTGAAATAATTCACTAACTCATAAAAGTGAGTTACTGGTGTCCCTGACACAGCTGCATTTTAGATCAGCAAATTATTTTGAGATGCTGTGATGAAAAAGTTTTTAAGCAAATATACTGAAGTGTATTAATAAAGATTTCTATTCCTTTACACCTTTTAAAAAGATGCCAAAATTTCCTCTGCCCATAAAAAACTTTGGGCATACCTGTAGGTAACGCTGTGGAAGGACTGGGAATATGAGTGGAGGGGGAAGGATGAATGCAACAAATTATTTACAACTTCAGGTTAGATGCCTCCTCTTCCTTTTATATAATTTTTGTAATTGAGAGAGAGATCCTTGTGCAGAGGGTGATTCAAAACATGTAAGTTCTGGTTTCTGCACCAAGTGTCCCTGTGGAAATAGGAATTACAGGGAGGTGCCTTCTAGCAAAGGAAGTAAATAGGGAGTGCTTAATGTTAGGCAATGCAAACATCATTTAACAGGTTTGGACTTCAGTGTATCCCAAGAATTCTTTGCGTGTTTTAAGAATTTGTTACTGATTAAGCAGATTAAGTCCTTTATAAGCCTTGAATTTCAAGATCATTTAGGAGTCAAAATACAGTACATTGTCTAGAATGTATTGTGCATCAGGGTCCTTCCAGTTTATTTCACTATTGATTTACATCAGCAGCTGTGACGAGTTAATCTAAGCACTAGACAGAATGAAAATCACCGGAATTTGGCTACCTGAATTCACGATTTCACAAGAAATGTCCTGGTTTAACTAACTGATGCTGAAGAAAGTACAAACATACAGTTTAAAGAGTATTTAAAAAACTCAGACCATGCTAAATAAAAAATAAACTTTGCCTTTGGAACACTAAATGCTCATAGAAAGATGTTCAGTTTAGCAGAGGATGTGGTCTGAATGTATAATCTTTTAATGTACTCTACTGGAAAGGCAGTGTTTTTTTTCCTTATGCTAGTTCAGAAATGCCACCATTCAGCTACTATATAACTCTTGGTATGTGAGGCCTTCCACTTCCCTTGCTACTCTTCTGTGTTCAGTTGTTCATAAAATGTATTTTTGTATCTCAAAATGCTGTATATGAATTAAATTTTCAAGCAGCATTCATAAAGGATATTGTTTCAAATCTAATCTTCTACCTAAGTTCCCGTATGCAAACAAAATTCAGTATACAAGGTGGATCAGTATATGCTATTATGATATTCTATCAAACGTTTTCTAGGCATGGTAGGGTGTTCACTGTCTGATATACACCTGAAGTCACAACATCACTTTCAACCTGCAAAATATCAAATTTTTAGGTTTGATAAATTGTATAGAAGAGAATTTCCAGGGTATCGGTTTTGCTAGCATAGGATAGCATGAGAAAAAGAAGTACATGAAGAGAATATAGCTGGCACATGGAATGATCTACATATTATTGAAAGATTGGGGAAAAGTAGAGAAAGGGAAGAAAATTTTAATGAATCTATAATTCAGTGATATAGTTCACTTTGACGGTATAAAAATTTGTTTTACTTTGACTTAAAACCGTACAGATAAAAATATCAGCATGTTTTCTGATTTTCATTTGCATCTAGATCCTCTTGACATTTTTCCAGCGCTGTTTTGCAAACAGCAGCAATTGTGTCGATGCTTAAACATAATCTAAAGCTATGCTTTATAAAATCATAAATATTTCTTGCACAACACTGTACAAGAAACTTTCTGATGATGACAGAAGGACAATTTTCCACTTCAAATGTTGGCTTCTGTGGAGTGGAGAGAATCTTCCCAAGGGAAGAATGATAACAGAAGGGGTGGAGTTTCTAACTCTTGAGATTTTACAGGTAATTTTGACAATTAGTTTTAATCAAGTGATTTTAATGCATAGCTGAGTCTGGATACTGTCTTTATATCTAAGTCAAGGTAGCCCGGTAGGCCCTAAAGGTTGTTGGGTGAAAACAAAACTTTGCAATGGGAAAAATAATGCCATGGTAAAACTCTATGGTGTTTTTTAACACAAGGTCATAATGATCTGAATATCATAAATAAGTTTCAGATTCAGACCTTTATTTCCCTGCATAGCTTCCAGTCTGCTAAGTTGGGGACCCCTGCAACAGATGAACAACTTTCAGTTGTATTCAGTAATGATTTACAAACACTACACGCACCACTTAAAACTGTTATTCTATCTCCAATGGTAGGAAACGCAATTCAGATAACTGAAATGCCTTTTATTGTGTACTTGTATGCTTATGGAAAAGGAAATATTGATTTTATGGGCAGACTGTATTGGAATAAATTACCTTGATAGGATGGTATTGTTAGAGGAAGATTAAACATGTAAAATATGATCTTGGCTTCACATTTACAAGGACACGTGAATGAGGAACAATCAGCCTTAGAACTACAGTGATTTAAATAAAGCCCAATGTATGGATTTGATAGTGTCTCATATTATTGAATCACATACATTAAAGATAAAAAAGACCTATTAAACAATCCATTTTCTTTTCCAGACCATGTGCTTTCAGTTCTTCACCTACTCTACTACACAAAATTTAAAATGAGTCAAACTCTTTGATTCCTTATAGATTCTATTGTCAGGAAGACTTCTTCATTGTCCTTCTTCCCTGGCATCCCATTTAGTTTAGGCTGTTACTGAAGCTGCACTATTTTTTCAGAAAAAAATTCAAGATTTACAGCAGGGAAGAGAAGATAGATAACATGGACACATGCATAGCATAGTGAACAAATCTCTTTGTGTGGTGATTAGCATAGTTATGGAAATAGGGGATCCTTTTTTCCAGTCTTTGCTCAGATTCTGTCCAGGTTCTGTTACAGACATCTCAAGTAATTTAGGATGAGGCTTGTGGTCTCTGCTTTGAATTCCTGATCTGAGAAGACTGTTTTCAGCATGTCTGGTGGACATTCAGCTATTTTTTTGTGAGTCAGAGAATGGAATTGGTTTCCCTTTGTGGAAAGATAGAGGACTTCAGAGAAAAAAGTGTCTTATTAAGATGCTTAAACTGATGGTGTGAATGCCTCCTGGCCATCCAGTAAGTGTGCTTCAAGATGAAGCTTCAGTTACAAATCTGTCACATGAAAACAACATTTGATTCAATACCCTGCAGCCTTTTTTTGACATCTAGAGAACAGCTTAGCCTGAAACCATATTTGAACCTGCAGAGCATTTGGAAAACATATACCTTTTAATGGAACTTAGAGCAGTACCTCAGTTAGTTACACTGTCACAAAGAAGTGCTCTGGTAACTAAACTGTAGGGATACCAGTGTGGGAGAGGAATTATGAGCTGCAAAACTTTATAAACATTTACTATCTTTTTATGCATCCCCAGGTCTCAAAACTATTTCTTTCTTAGCACCTTGAAGTTGCCATGATTTGGTTTGCTAAGTATTGTGTATTTCTGCCATCTATCGGCTAAAACTTTGAATACGCATCCAAATTCTACAATATTTCTTACAAAGCTAGTATGTTTTATATAGCTTTAAAGCATTTTGTCATTTTATAGTACTTACACTATAAGTTATTTTATATATAATGGAAGCTAAATTTTGTAAAATTTCCTAGGAGAATTGTATTTTATGTATATGTTCATATACACTGCTTTTCTGTAAAGTAACATTTCTTCGTATACTTCAAATGCCTTCAAACAAGTATCAGAATAAATTTAATGAAAGTGGTTCTGAATACTCAGCCTGTTTGGTGATTCAGCAATTATATGTCATTGAATGGACTGCATCACATATGTATTAGATTGAAGACAACAATTTTCTGATTTCTTCTGGCTACTGTGATGAGTTCAGTTTTCAGACAGCATGTACATTTTCACAAGGTATCAGTTAAAGTGAAACTTCACAACAGGCTTTGATTTGTTACAATATTGATAGCAAAAGCTAACCTTGTCACAAATATGCACCAATTATTATGAATATTGTTGCATGCAAGTGCAATGCATTCACCTCTCTTCTCCACTGATGAGAAGTCAAACAAGATAGTTAAAAGACACTGGAGCAAAGAAGCAGCACAGGGACAATATTAGTCTCAAGTGTCATTAGTTCCTGTCATCTAGCTGACATTCATATAAACTGTGTGCTTGCTTCCTTTCAACTCTGAATTGAAAGCAAACTGGATAATTTAAATTGTGTTCTCTTCCCAGTCTATCACTGCGACCTGTATTTAACACTGCTTAGAAAATTGACCGTAAATTAATTCCGCTTTCTAGTGTCCTCTGATTGGGAGGGGCCATAGATAGGGGCGTACCTAGATTTTTTCCTGTGTGAATGAGTGGCAAGCTTAGCCCAAAACTAGTCATCCTCTCTGAATGTTGAGGAACTATTGCAAGTTAATATCACAGCTGATACCAGTTATGTTGCTGTAAATAAAAGTGCTTCCTAATTTAGCTGGCTGGCTGGACTACTTAGACCTCTTGCATTTTTACTCCCAGAGAAAAAAAACAAACAAACCCTTGATTGAACAAGAATGCATCTTTAGTGGAAAGCTAGCTTGTTCTCTCCATTATCAAGCATTATATCCTCTAGTATCATTAGTTAACTTTATTAGCATGGATTTTACTTTTCCCCCAGAAAATTAATAGAAGTATTAAATAACTTAAGGTCAAGAACATATCCCTGAGAAGACTTTTAGGGAAGATATGCCAGATTCGTTTCAAGACTTAATGGTTCTTGGTCCGTTTAATGAGTGCTATAGCAATGCAAGCTATAGCAGTATTAATAGCTTTGCCACTCAAACATGACAGTTAATGGAAAAGCCAATGGGAGGTTTTTCTAAAACGTATACCCAAATATAATTCTTTATCTTGACAACTTAATTCCTTTGTAGTAGAAGTCTTTGTTTTGTCTGAGATTGATTGACAGTCTTATAGTTGCTTCTTTTAAACACGGAAATAACATTACTTTTCTTAAATGTTTCTAGAACTTCTATATATTATATGTGACAGACTTACTGAAAACTAACATTAAGTAATCCACAGAATGGATACATTTTAAAACTGTTGGATGCACATTACCCAGACATGATGACTTAAAAATGCCTGGCTTAATGAATGTGTTTGTTAGTATTCTTCATAGTCACGTTAGGAAGGCAAGTATGCCATCATTACATGTTTGGCTTTTACTTAGCTATAAAATAAAATATATATCTGGGACACTTATGCCTTTTCTCAGTTATTACTGAAATGTACACCATGCTGCTAGTCTAGAATGTTACAATTAAGATGTCTTTTATTTGCAATGCAGCAAATGTGTGCTTGGATATCATAGTTCGTAAACACTTTCTTCTTTTTGAAATGTGATGTTTTTGAATACAAAATATGTATTATTATTTTGACTTCTGTGGTGTTTGGTGATTTTTTTTTTTTTTTAAGGAACAATAAATATAGTCAGTATTTTAATTTAAACAACCTAAATTTGAATTCCGTAATCACTTTTTCCTTGTCTGTCAAGAAGAAGTAATATAGACAACTCTCCCTTCAATGAAATACTCTTATGATTCATTTGTAGTTATAATATATAGAACTTCCAAAGGTATACTAATTTTCTTTAGCATCTGTTTTTTTTTGTTTGTTTGTTTGTTTTTTTTTTTCAGATAGACATTTCTGTGGTGTAAACCAGACTCTTTCTTTCCACATGTAGCAGACAAAATAACATAAGCAACTAGACTGTATGTCATCTCATATACCCATGTCATCGGTGGTTGAAGCTCTATTTCATATTTTTTTCTGAAGATAAATTCATGAACATTCATGATCATGGTCTGCCAAATTTAATTATTCAGAAACACAGAATGTCACTTTGGTATAGACAGACTGTGAAATTCTAAGTACCTTATAATAACTGATTTTAACTTTTTCATTTCTATTTCATTCAGTCATACTCCTTCTAGGATAATAATAGGATTGTAATATCAAGTATATGGGATTTATGCTGAAAAATAAATCACTGCAGTTCCTTTTAATAGACAAACATTTTGCTTTTTTTTTGGTAAGATGTTAAGTAATTTTCTTCTCCCCATATCTCTTGTCTAATCAAAATATGTTCTCAACATCTGCATATTATGTGAAAAAAACACACTAATGTTTTCTTTTTACTCTGCTTTTGATTATCAGTTTAATTACTGTATGACTTTTCTTGTGTCCTCTAATGATTTCAATAGTCTTTCAGACTCTGTGATTAAGTCCCTTCTGTTCAAATGAAGGCTAACCAAACCGTACAGTTTTGTCTATCATAGAGCATGGAATAGTGTTCTAAAAGAAGAAAACCCTTTCCCTCAAACTGCTTAGGGATCCCATAGTTCACTTAGGCTGTCTTTTGACATTTGTATTCCTTTGCACATGGGACATTTAAAAATGCTACTTGTAGTGTCCAAAAAGATCACTGCATTATCATTAGTCAGATGTTTTCCTAATTTACCTCTGCTACCTACAGCATATAACTAACCTGCACACTTTCCTGACTTGTAATATGAGAGATAATTTTTGAAATTTAACTGACTGTTTTTTATCTTTAAAAGTCAGCTGAAAGACCAGTTAAAAATAAAATTTAATGTCTTGGCTCCAAGATAGTATGCTAACTTGTACAGTAACTTGTAAGTATTCATCTCTCTAGTCATTATTACGTTATTAATTTTTCTGTCGATATCTTCTTTCACTGATTTCTTGGTAACTTTTAAAAAAATGCGTTAACATTGTTACAGAGTGTGATCATCTCAGCTTTCAATTTTCAATGCTTGTTGTTCACACTATTTGGTATTTTATAAGTAATATAATTACTATGTGCATAATCCTTAAATCAGAAGACCTTACACCTAGAACGCGAGAGTTTATATTCTGGTTATTTTAAGATAAGTTTTATGATTTCTCATTACTGTTTTTGAACTTCAATTCATTTTGTTAACTCTAAGAATCTAACTTCTGTAACAGAACTTAAAGGTTCTTTTTATCTTTTAAGCCCTGGACTAAATGTACTGAGATGTCCACGTAGCTCTCATTAATTTAGCATCAGTTGTCTAGAGTGCTCTGTGGTACATGAGGCTTGGTTTATGTGGAATTAAGAAAAGACGCATTATGCAGTTTAATGAATTTAAAAAAAAATGTGTTCTGACCTTTTAGCAAGACTGAGCTAGTCAAAGCAAATCCTCTTGAGGCTGGAATTGGTATAAACTGATGCAAAGATAGTTGGTATCTCACTAGAAAGATTAGAAGTTAGGAACTCCGTATAAGAGTTCAGAAAGTTCGTATAGTGGCTGTTCTTACTGAGTATCAGAGAGCTCTGAATGAACTTACATACTCAACTGAGACTGAAGGTTTATATAAACCAGATCATTCATATCCTTTCTGTAATCTTTTGCCAATTCCTCCATTCAACTTCATATATATGAATCTAAGAAAAGTTGAGAGAGGATTTGATTCAGATTTTCACTCATAATAATTCCAAACTCAAAAGGGAAAACATCATTAATACATTTCTTTAGATGCACTGCTTGACTAGCACCTGATGGGGCAAAATGCCATTGGAATTACGTAAAATAACTTCTTCTGCTTCTATTCTTCAGGTATCAATATGAGCAAAATTCTGACCTTCCTGCTTACATGACATTTCAGAAGTAACAGCAGCATGAATAATAGTTTGTAACAAAGCTACATTCCTCCCCAGTCTGTTCCTTGATCCACTGTTCAATTTTCACAATTTCGGTAATTTGCCGTACAAAGTAAGGTGACATGTGAAAAAGGAAAATTTGGGATATATATATATGTGTTCTTTCAGCTGAACTATTTGAGGCTTTTTGTGAGGTTTTGGACTCAGGATATTTATACTATCTGCCAGAGTTTCATACAATATTAACTTAAGTCAAGAAAGCAGTATCTTTCATAGTTTGCCACTTTTTACCACTTGTTTCACATTGATTTTTTGAATGCCTAAGGTTCTCTAATACTTCTGTATTTATAGTGTCCATGCTTACAGGATGCAGAGCTTATTCTTGATTCACTGCTGACTCCCAGACATTTAGCATTCATCGACCTTGTTGTCACCTTTAGCAGTGTTTAGTATCACACCATATCAGATTTGTAGAATCATAGAATGTCCTGAGTTGGAAGAGATGCTCAATAAAATAAAACCAGAAACAGAGCAGAGAAAATCTGGTCCATAAATGGTAGGACATTTCTCTGCATCACAGAAGTGTCTCTGAAGCTATTGACTCCTTTGTAACTACTTGCACTGCAGTGGTGTACTTGATGGATTGCCAGAAAGTCTTTGCCAATAAAACTAGTGATGCTCAGAGGGCAGTGTTCGCTTGCTCTTTGTAAGTGCATACTTTTCAATCTTTCTGCTGCTTTTTCTAGTTTCTTCTGCTTGGAGAACACTGTAATATGGAGCAGTGTTAAATTACTAAAATTTGGAGTGCACTTTTTTCATTCAGGCATTTAGTTTTTAATTATTATTGAAATCAGTAAATTGTGTTCGCCCATTTTATATAGGCATATGTTAGTTATGAAACATTTTGATCCAAATCTCTCTACTGATCTTACTTCTTAAATATTAAATATATATTAAAGGGATATGAAGCCAAAGAATTTGAATTTTCTTGGTACTTTAGGTTCTGACTATGTAAGCTTATCTTGTCTTAAAAATTGCATAGGCTTTTGCCAGAAGTAGACTTTCTTATGAAATCTCTGTAGTTGCTACTTCAGGTCAAAAGCTGAAATATTGGAAAAGCAGCCTATTTGACTTTATCAGCTCTTTTGTTTCTTGCTAGAAAAAATATAGCAGATGGCAGATAAACATCAAAAATAGAATAATGCATCTTTAAAAATAGTATTCTGTCACGGTTGAGAAGGACAAATGACATAGACCAAGTTCTTCCAGGATGAAAGTAGTAGATGCCATTTATTGCCACAAGTGCATTTTTATACAGTATTACCAATTCATGTGTCTTCACTATTTGTTACAAGTTACAGCAGTAACATCTCATTGGCTATTTTTGCTATCATCAATGTTACTGTTTTACTCCCTTCTCTCTCATGGGTACATCCTTAACATCTCCGGATACTCATTTACTCCAACCTTTCTCACTGGTAGGCCTTAATATCTTCAAGGCTAATTTCTGTTCCCATGCCCTCTGTCAGGGAATCCAAGGACCCACCATAGTCCTCCACAGTATTCAAACATAAAAAAAATGCTTTTCTATGTAACTAAAACTCCCAGTATATAAAACTTTTTTTTTTTTTTTTTCCCTAAAACCATTTTCTTGTTTTAGTTTATACAGGGAAATCATTTTGCCTTCTTTTTTAAATCACCTCCTATAAAGTAAGGCAGATAGAAGTGTGCTGTACAGGGGGACAGGTCTAGTACACAGCATTTTGTAGAGCAACATCCTGTAAGGAGAGCTGTTTATATTAAAAATAATAATATTGTAGCATCATTCTGGGGGTTTACCTGAAAAGAATCAATTATTTAGTATCTTAACTGTCAAGTTCAGTTTCAAGAAGTTTTGCATTTAAGCTGAGATATCTGCATAATCAAAAGTAAAATGTAGTCCTTCATAAGCAAAGATGACTGAGATTAAAATTAGTTTACTGCATTATGAGATTTCTGAGGTCCTCAAAACTCTCCATTGGTTATTTCTCCATCATCACCTAGTTGCTCTGCTGCTCAGTATAAATTATCTGTCAGCTTTATTGTCTTCCGAATGGCTGGTTATGTTTTCCTTTGATCAATCCCTTACTCCGCGGAACATTTTCCTTCAGAACTGTGAGAGGTTTTGTGTACAGGTGTGCTCATGCTGTGCTACAGAGATACACTGGTTCCTTTCCAATCACTGTGCATCCAGCAGTTAATGCCAATCTCATTCATCCACACTGCAGCCCCTTGGTCATTCAGTGTCATGTACTTGAAAATGCAGAATAATTTCAGCTGATGCTCGACTTAGGGAATGCAGATGCATACCTCCATAATCTAGCAGAAAGGTCTTTTATTGCTATGAGCTAGCTGTAATGTTAGGGATCAAGTACAGCATTGACACTGTGTGCTGATGTTGGAGTGGATACTATTTTTACATTGTATCAGTTTGCTTGCTTTTACTTAATTCTGATCTAGGATGCTTTTCTGTGAATTGAGTGAGTCAGTGAAGTTCAAGAATGTAATTCTTCTTCAACCTTGTGACAGAGGAAGAAAAAATCACAGTGGGATAAACATAAAATCCTAATACAATTTGAATGCCTTTCGCAGCCTTTGTGGGCTTTTTTTGTTGCTATTGTTGTGTTTGTGGTGGTTCTGTTGGTGGTGTTTTGTTGTTTTGTTTTTGTGGGGTTTTTTGTTTGTTTGTTGTGGTTTTGTTTTGTTTGTTTGTTTGTTTTTTAATAATTCAACCTTTGTGACTCTTTCCTATTCAACATTCAACTTCCATAGCTGCTACTATAACACTAAGTCCTGTAGGGCGTCTTGCCAGTGTTCTGTTATGTAAAGGCTGCTGGAAGTAATAGCTATAATATAATATTATTTAGAAGTTCACTTCTTAATTATGTGCATAAGTGATTAATTATGTATGTAATGAAAAAGAAAGATAATTGTTAATTTTCTGTATTCAAATTTACATTGTATCTATATAACCTATATATAATTTTTATATAATTAAATTATTTTAAATTCAGATAATTATTAAAGCATAGTTAATGAAGTATTTAGTAATGGTGACATATGTGGTTAGGACTACTAACTCTTAAGAAAAAGTTGGTTTTATATTGGTTAGTGTTCAGGTGATATATATCATGGTGGTGTGACAAGTCAGTGAACAACTGTCTTTCTACATGTCAAATATTGCAAGTACAAATTCAAATAAGATGGTATAATTTGTAAAGAAAACAGTGTGATCTCAGCTTTTATTTTCTGTTAAATTTCATATTAACACTGAATTTTGATTCTTCTGCATTGCTTCATTTTCCTTTCTATTGTAGGCAAAGTATAGGTATCAGCACTGTAAAAGCAGAGACATCTAGAAAACAAAACCAAACAAAAATAGATTCATCTGAGTTCTCTCATGCTCACTGTTAGCTTGGAATTCATTGAAGGAAAATGATACACAATTGCATGCAAAGTGGATCACATAAGAAATATATTGCATTCAGCAGAAAATAAAAAATGGTACATAGATCTGATGGTATGGCATCTTCCAGGAAAGCATCACAGAATAACAAAATAATTGGGGTTGGAAAGGGCCTCTGGAGATCATCTATCTGGTCCAATCCACCTGCTAAAGCAGGTTCACCCAGAGTAGATTGCACAGGAATGTGTCCAGGCAGGTTTTGAATGTCTCCAGAGAAGGAGACTCCACAACCTCTCTGGGCAGCCTGTTCCAGTGCTCTGTCACCCTCAAAGTAAAGAAGTTTCTCCTTGTATTCAGATGAAACTTTCTAGGCACTGGTTCTAATCTAGTCTGGTAGTGCACAGAAATTCTCCTTGTCTTTTCTTAGTGATTTGGTAACATTGACCTACTAGTTCCATTTTTGTGCACTTAAAACTCCCTGAGAATTTGCTTCTCAGTAGGCTGATCATAGGCAGATTTCCTGTCCAATATGAAATTGAAGAGTTTTAAATGCTGTTCCCTTTACTGGATTTGTTCTTGATTCAGCCTTCGTGCTGAATTGACACTTGCAGTTCTATGTATTTAAGCATGATGCGATACTGAATAGGTGAAGACTAATTTTTAGTGCTGGCATGGGGTGAAATAAGGGATATTGATAATTGGTATACGGTCCTACATGACAACTACATTCCCAAAAAGCAGTGAAAACACCATAATCTTTGATTTGTCTGAAATTATATGCCTAAATTCTTAATCTGACATCTGGTATGAAATATCCTATTTGTTGTTATTACAATATAGATTTAAATTATATGGAAGGAATCATTCTTTGCACTAAGACACCTTCACTTCTCTTGGATAGGCATAAATATATTATGAAGCTTGGCATCCATCTCGTCAGAAAACTGATTTTTTTTTAATTGCACTTAATCACAGATAGAATTTTGTGGCTTATTGTTTTCATAACCCTTTTTCCATGATTAATTTATTTGTATGTATCTGCTCATATCTTTTTTTTTTTTTTTTTTTGTGCAGTTCAAAGGCTAAAGAAGGTTCAATGGCTAGGATGCATTAAATTGTACCAGTTGATTAGAACTTGAAATACTTGACTCCTTTTCAAGTTTTATTTCATAGCACGCTCATTGCTTCTTTGGCAGTTATGGCCCATGCCTTGTGACTCATAGGAGCAAAGACAGGCAGAATTGCAAATCTTTTTTTAAACCAACGTCCTGCAGCATGAGTCAGTCTTTAGATCTGCCCTTTGTCCTTCCCTTGTCTTTGTTCTTCTCATTTGTCCTACCCTACGGTTATAGCCTCTCAGAATAGCATATTCCTGATTTTAGCGCAATTTGTTCCTGATGAATGCCGGGGAAAATTATACAGGATGCTAACTTGTCATTGTCCGGGAAGTGGAACTACTGTATATTGAGTTATAATGGGCACTTTAAAAAAACAAACCCCAAGTTTCCAACCTTCAGTGGCATCTGTCTACAAGGTTAACTTGTTGAGGTGTAACCTCATAATTTCAAGGGTCATCTTGGTTTTAGTAGCATCATCAGTAAAGTGTCACTATAGAGATAAATTTTCTGTAATCTGATTTTACATCTAATATGAAAACATTTGGCCAACTAAGGCAGGTAATATAGAAGGTAGAAAACTGTACTCTCACTGAAAACAATAAGCTCCCTTTCATAATCAGATTGTAGAACAAAATGCTAAATAACATTCCCTAGGAAAGCAGAGATTTATGCACAGGAAAGTAATACGAACATCTTTGGCTCTGTTTGTGATGCTGAGTAGTGCTTCTCAGCCCAATATGTCATCATCCTGCTGCTGCTGAAATTTAGATTAATATTTTTGACTCATAGAACAGGTTTCCTTTACGTTTATTTCCAGTTATTGTCATTTTGTCATGTTTTCAGATTTTAGTGTATGCAACAGTTAGCAATGCACTGACAGGAAAAGGGAGAAAATTGATAAAATCCTGAATATTCTAGGGAGATGAGAATTAAAGGAATACTGTCAAATTACTAAAACCAAAATATAGGTTATGTAAGCTAAATGGCTTGGCTCTTACTTGGGTACGGTTCTCCTTTAGAGATGTTCCAGGCTCACAAGGTAAATGGATCCTGCACCCAAGCATTAACTGTACTAAGTACAAAGTACACTAATGGTAAGTTTAAAATTGGATAACAAGACTATAATACTATTCAAGATAAAATACAAAAAAGAAAGTAAAATAGATGCCTTATATGGTAAAAAGTAAGTAGGACATTATTTCACTTCGAGGTGTACAAGATGTAATTAGTAACACAGATAACTACTACTTTGTTGAAATCATTTCAATTTGAGAAGAATTATTAAAGTGCTCACAGATATATTATATTTATGTCTGTGCACATATGTATAGTATTAAAAACTATTCCCAGTAGACTCAATGGAACTTTACTACTGTGACCAGTGGGAACATAACTAGATTCCTTGTTACAATGTAAAGGAGTCATAGAAGTGATTTGCCTCTGATTCACTCATTGTGTATTACTTGAAATTTGAAATTTGTGTGTGCTGTTCTCCCCATTTCCATAGTTGGCGTTGTCACACTATAATAACATTTCCAAAATTCTTTGAGATGCTGTACATTTCATATAAGCACATGGTGCAGTCTATTTTTGTGTCTGCTTTATACTCCAGATGGCATCAATATATTTTTGGCATATACATCTTTGTGGCTCCTCTGGGGACAAAAAATAGGAATGATAAGAATATTCCTCGTAATGAAGATAGCTTTTCAGGGTGAAGTTTGTATGTTATGCTTAAGGCAGGAAAGTTGACTAAAAAACCATAACATATATAATGGAAGGTAATATCACATATTTATACTACATTTTATTTTAAAGAGTTTTTTTCTAATTGAATGGCATGATAGCTGACTGAACAGAAATCCACTTTTGTGAATATTCACAGAGCGAGTCTGTTTGAGAGAACTAATATGCTCTATTCTTTGTGCTCTTGCTTGGTAGCTCCCCGCCCCGCCCCCGCCAAGTAATATAGCTGTCATTAACTGGGATTAAATGAACGGTTGTTGTGTTTGGATTTTTTATTTCATCTGGGATAAATCCTGTAAGAGTTGCCTGATTATCTGACCTCTGCCTTCTGCATACTGGCTTTAACCCGAAGACAGATACGTAAAGTTGACAAAGAAAATAATACACACTAAACAACTCCCTTTATGCAAATGAACTACAACTATATTCTTTATCACAGTACGTGTTCATTCTAAGTGAACAACAACATGTTTGTGGGTTTTCTATCGATGGGTGTGGTTCTTTGATGCATCTGAAAGAAGCTTATGTGGTAATATCCGGATAGAAGATGGCTTTTAAGCTCTAATACATCATGGATTGGAGGAGCATCTGCACTGCCTGCCTGCTTCTGTGATTTGTTTTGTCCATCCAGTTCATGATACTCTCATTTGTTTTGTGAGGCTGAGCTTTGTATTTGAATTAATTCTGTTTGTTTCATGCTAACAGAAATGGGCTAGATGACACTGAATTATCTTTTGGTAGCAACATATAAAGGTGAACTTTGCATTATCCTGTGTTCAGTTAGATAAATTTGCTTCCAAAGAGAAGTTCTGTTAAAGAACAACCTCTGAGCTCTCTCTCTGTGTTGATACTGAATTAGCAAAGACAAGGGTAAATGTGTGACTGTCTTCGCTATTGGTGGATGCTGTGACTGAAGACTGGACCACAACACTTACATGCAGTGCTCCTGAAGCTGAAGATACATAATTATGATTCCCAGCAAGATTTTGGTCTACCATAACCCTTCCGGGGGCACGCGTACAGAAACTTATAGAAGTACTAGAAGGCGTAAAAAATCTCTTGGAGAATTGTTCCAAAATGGATATCGTGTCAAAGCTGGTCATAGTATCCCTGAAAAGGAAGAACAACATACTTTTCGAAACTCGTTGGTGTCTTGTTATAGGGTCGGCTCGTACTGGGGTAAGATCCAATTCTAAATATTTTGTTCAGAACTGTAGTTGTGATTCTGTCTCTGCTGCTAGTGTTATTCTTTTCTAAAAAGGTATTTTATTTATTTTCAGCTTCAAAATAATGTTACAGGAATTCATTTGCTTTATAGGAAGAATTTCTTCTGAAACTCTCATGCTGTAATGTGTCCATATGTCCAATACCTCATCAAAGGGGTTCGGTGTTCACCTAGAATCAAGTAGTCCAGCCTTTATTGAAGGATGGAATGTAATAATCTACATGGAGTTACTAAGAAATTATTTTTAAAACTTCTGTCATTAGTTTGACAGGTGTAAAAGTTAAAGAAATGTGCAGCAGAGAGATTTATTAACAAGTATTTGGTACAGTATTGTTTGAAAGCAACTACTGTACAACCCATGTAGATTCCGAACTTGGTGCAGTTTTGCTGTCCCGGTGTATTGATTTTTTTCATGCTGTGGGCTGTTTTTGCTGCTTGTACACTTGTGTAACAGAGGCAGGGAAAGTTGTCAAAGTATTTTGGCTGTGTTGCTTCCAATGAATGGCAGATTTTTTTTCTCCATGCTGTTTTTTCTTGGCTTGTTCTTTAAGCAAACTTATCCACAGGGAATGAAATCTCAAGTTTCTCAATTGCATTGTGTGAAGGCTTTCAGGATAGGACTATTTTGCACCCTAAGAATTACCCCTTCTTTATATGCATCTCAGAAAAGGTTCTGGTTTCCTAAATATAGATTCTTCTTTTTTTTAATTCTTCTCTAAACCATATGGTCTTAATCAAATATAGGGTAGAACTAGCCATTGATACTTTTGATGATGAATAGGTGAATGGTTTCTCAGGAATATAAATCCTATACAGAATGTCTGTGGTCTGAATGCTTCTACCAATATTTTGGATGTGCTGTTGACAGAAAAAGCAACATATGGCAAGAAGAAAGGGATTATGTATCTCATTGATGAGAAAAAATGTAATGCTTGATGGTGTTCTGGTAGATTGACCCCTCATGTTGAATGAAGAAGTATCGCAATTCCTGTTTTTATTTTTCAGAATCTCATTGAAGGCAAATAAGTTGTCATGATTTCCTCCTAGTTCCCTTTATAGATTTAAAAATGTAAATTTCCTTTTTGGGGTGTTGTAACCTATGGGTAGTCCTGATTGCTGCTGTATATTAATCCAGTGGGAAGCATCAGTTCAGCCAAGAGACTGCGAAACTGCCTGACAGACAGGAAAGTGCCATATTTCAGCACCCTTAAGACTGTAAAGTCAAAGAAAGCTTAAAATAATGTAGTTTGTTTTGCTGTAAACTTTACAGACAAAATAATTTTCTACAGTAATTGCATTGCCACTGGCACATAGTTTATTGCTTATGTTTATATTACTGTTCTGGTCTGAGGAATCTTTTTACTGTGTCTTAGTAATGAGTATTGGTATTTGCCCCTCACCTCACAGAACTGAACAAGTGTGAAGTGAAATGAGTAAAAATACTCCTGTTGTATTCGAGATTTAGCACAGTATTTCAAAGTAACATATTGTTTCCTTTTGCACAAATCATTGATTTCTGTAATATTTAAGATTTATTTCAGTTTTTTGGGTGGTATTTGGCCTCTCTTAGTGGCCCTTCAAAATTGGCCTGAAAGATGTGGATGTGTCAATTCTTCATATCAGTGTATAAAATTTTGGGAGGGTAGACATTTAATATCTGGGAGTCAAGCATGGTGGTTCTTGGTTTGTTTTTTGTGGTGTGGTGGGTTTTGCGCATTTATTATTGTTGTTGTTGTTGTTATTATTATTATTTTAGGTTCCAGGTCAAAAACTCAGAATCAGAAATAAAATTTCACCACACATGTTATCCAGGAAATTACCTTGTAAAAAGAATAGAACATATTTTAAATTTTCAGTGTCCTTTGAAAATGGTCCTTCAGCAGTACAGGCAGCACAGGTAGTGAAACATTTTCACAGTAAGAAAATAATCCTGTGGTATACTTGCCGGTTCATTTGATTGTTACACCTACAACCCAAATTATTATACTAGAGACAGAAACTATTGACTAGAAAGATTTTCTCATATTATTGAAGAAAACTGGTTTGATAATCAGAAAAGATTTTTCTTGTCTAGAAATCTATGAATCTATTGGCTTTATCCTGAGCATTGCAACTCAAAAAATCTCCAGCTCAGAGGCATACTTTAGTCATCCTTTTAGAATCAGTATACTGACAAGCTGAAGAAGCCATTCATTTTATCATTTTTTTTTGTGATTAGAGAGATTTTCTAGGTAAATTTAATCTTTTGATACTTTTTTTTTTTTTTTTAATATAAATTATAGTATAGGAGACTATATCCTGTTCCAGTCAGATCCTGTAAGAAAATTCCAATATAAACCTCTTGCTGAGAAAAGAGTGAGTGACATGATGGAAACAAAATTACATGATGGAGCAAGTAGTTCTAGAGCATTCCGTTCAGCAGTTTGGTCAATTAACTTCAGCAAGCAGGATCCTATTAAATGTGCAAAATTAGAATAGACTTTATTGTAATAAGTAGGAAACTTGCCCTATCTCAACTATCGATTATCTAACTTAAATGTGAAATAGTTTTGTAGTTATTTCATATTAGAAGAAATTATTCTTCTCCACATGTATAAAATACATTCCCAAATATTGCTAAGGAAAGAGAGAGGTACACATTTCTCTAAGTAGCTGAGACAGCTTTGGGACAATGGGAGTTTTTGTTAGTGTTCCTATCCAAGAATTTTGCCTACTATTCTCGATGCATGAACAAATATTAAAAAGTCGTATTCCTGGTGAGTTTGTGGGCCTGAAAGAGATAACGTCTTAACTGTGAGTCAAATTAAATTTTAAAACAATGAGAGAGCATAGTATGGGGCATTGTGTTACTGATTACATGTTGTTAGTTTTCAGAGACAGGCTATTTTTTACAGCTGCTTTAGAAAGAATTACTCTTGTGTTAGACATATCAAAATATTTTCTATTCATCTCATTTTAATTTTGATCTTGGGTAGATACATAGTAGGCTACCTACTGAATAATTTAGGCCATTTTTGGTTTGACAACAGTCTCACTGCAACAAGGTTATTGCTGTGAGGGTTACTGTGTCGTCATTTTATGGATGCATGTATGATTGCAAGCACATTTTCACGTGTCATTAATGCCCGCACCACAATGAAGTGCTGTGGGGACTTTTCCTCTGGGAATTATTCAGTTAATTCATCCAATTGCTTAGTTCAAGCTGATATAAATAATAATACATTTAGGGGTAAATTAATTTCATCTGAGTTTTGCACTTGCAGTTTGTTATCAGAAGCAGTTTTTTGTAGTCTGTTTGAAGAACAAAGCTGAAGTCTCTGAATTAGCTGCAGTTTTTCATAATGAACATAACTTACTAGAAGGTCAAGCAATCAATGCTATTAAATGTTTTAGAGTGCCAAACATGCATTCAAAACCAGCACCTCTTATCTCTTTCACAGTCAAGCTTTAGAAATAAGTATTCAAGAATGGCAATTCCTCTTTCTCTCTTGCTTTATTTCAGCTGGTATTAGTAGATGTTGACAACAAACCACATGGTGTAACCTATGGGGGAGGTGTGTGCACTAGTACATTGTACAGTGTAATTTGTCCCTACTACTGAGAGTTGTTTTGTATGACTGACTCTTTGTGTTAGTAGCCTTATGAGGAGTAAACAGTGCAGGCATAGTGGGTTTCAGTTGCAAACACTGAACTGATTCTTTTACTCTCAACCCCTGAGAGTAAGGTACTGAGTACCTGGAAACAAGGACACTGAAACCTGCCAGCTGCAGCTCTGCCATTATCCAGTCTTTTTATGTGTTTCATACACGCCACTTTTCAGAGTTATTTTTTTACACTGTTCTCGAATACCCACCTCTTATGAATATTTTTGATTTTCCTTCTTTAAACAGGCTTCATCTCTGCTCAACTGTAATCCTTTCAGCCCTACTTTCAAACTGTCTTTCTCACCATGGTTTATACTAAGAATGCTACTCCCAGTCTCTGCTTGTTTCGTCCTGAGCCAGGTTCTCCTTTATTCTGACATCAATGTCAAATGGATTTTAAAGTACTCAGTTAGTTAGATTTTCTGCTGAAGTGGATTATAAAACTCAGAAATGATCCAGTAGATTCATCACTAAATCCAGCACCCTAACACTCTGTCCCACTGGAGCAGTCTGTACTCCTTGTTCAGCACCTGCTCAGGACCAGTGACTATCAGGGGAAACAAAATTGTTTTCCTGCAATATTAATTCTGCTGATGACATTTATATGAGGCAATATCTCTACATAGCACAAAATAATATTGTATTGCAATTAGGTTTTCATTAAAAAAGACCTTTGAGAGATACCTTGAAGCAAAACTGAGAATATAATTTTAATGGGCATTGAAAATACTTGAAACACAATTTTTATAGGTTTCAAAAGTTGTATTGTCATGAAGGGTTTTCCTTATCTCTGGTTCCTATATGTATTGATTTATTAGAGGACTTTTTTGACTGATATAGAATATAACTTATAATAAATACCAAATTTCAATATTTCTAGCATGACTGATGTTTCTACAAAAGCTAATTAATTATAAACATGTCTATAGAATATGAAGAGGTAGCATCTTACAAGGTCACTGTAGTTTGACTATGAAGTTTTCAATATCTCATTGAACTAATCTGCCTTTTTCTGGTGCCTGCTAATAGAGGTTATGCCTTGATACTATGAACATAAGAAGAGATTCTTGTTAAATATTACTTTCCTGCTAGGTTGATGGAACTCACAGATTATTTGCAAGACAGGAAGTACAGAAGATCACATAAAATTACATGTTCATAGGAACCTAGTAACAGAACTGTTTGGGTCTTGAGAAGAGTAGGATACTGGAGAGAATTCATTTGTCATCATCATAAGGAAAACTGTTATTTTAATTTAATTTCTGTTCTTCATATTGGAACCACACAAAGCAGGTAATACAAAGCAGGAGATTTATGATGATCAATATTTGATCATCTATATGCAATAATTCCTTTAACTATAAAACACAGCCCACAAGTAATGTCCTAGACAAGATACAGAGGTTACAAGGTGATTGTAACCTTTTATAATTACAAGCCAGTTCCATTTGTAGTTCAAGCAATCTCTCCACTTTCATTTTTTTAAATTCTATTCTCTGAAGGGAATTCTTTAGAATAGTGTAGGCTGTAGCAAATGCAGAAATTAATCCATAATGATTTTCTTCTTCCAGAAAAGATACATTGAAATCATAGTCTTTCTGTTCTATCATTCAAGTCTCAGCAACTAAAATATATCTTAAGCATTGTAAGAGTTTGGAGACAGTCATTTTCTTGCTGACTTTTATGTTTCTCAGATTTCTTTTTGAAACATTGCAATGAGTAACTCAACCATCTTATTAGCTTCAGATGCAGTGCAAAACATTTGAAAGAAAAGATTTGTCTCCCAGCAGCCATTTTTCAAAAAGTTCGTAGGGAGTGGAGTAAGGGGGACATAGCTGGATGGAGTAGAGCTGAGGAAGATTAGGGTTGCTAGTAAAGATCCCTTCCCTTCCTGTCCATCTGTATCTCTTTGGACAGAACTAGCAACTGTGGGAACTACTGCAACTGGAGCAGAAGGAAATGTCTCTCATAGTTTCAGCACTATGATCCAAAATCATCACAGAATCTTAGAATCATAGAATCATCTAGGTTGGAAAAGACCTCAAAGATCATAAAGTCACACCGTTAACCTGAGACTGCCACATCCACCACTAAACCATGTCCCTCAGCACCACATCTACGGATCTTTTAAACATCTCCAGGGATGGTGACTCATGCACTTCCCTGGGCAGCCTGTTCCAAAGTTTGCCAAGCCTTTTCTTGAAGAAAATTTTCCTAATATCCAATCTGAACCTTCCCTGGTGCAACTTGAGGCCATTTCCTCTTGCCCGATCACTTGTTACTTGGAAGAAGAGGCCAACACCCTCCATGCTACAACCTCCTTTCAGGTAGTTGTAGAGAGTGATAAGATCTCCCCTCAGCCTCCTTTTCTCTAGACTAAACTGCCCCATTTCCCTCATATGCTCCTTGTAATACGACTTATGCTCCAAACCATTCACCAGCTTCATCACCCTTTGTACATGCTCTGACATCTCAATGTCTTTCATGTAGTGGAGGGCCCAAAACTGAACACAGTATTTGAGGTGTACAGGGAGACTCCCCTAGTCCTGGTGGCTACACTATTTCTGATACAAGCCAGGATGCTGTTGGCCTTCTTGGCCACCTGGGTACACTGCTGGCTCATGTTCAGCCAGCTGTTGACCAAGGCACCCAGGTCCTTTTCTGCCAGGCAGCTTTCTAGCCACTCTTCCCCGAGCATGTGTCGCTGCCTGAGGTTGTTGTGACCCAAGTGCATCATTTTGTTGCTTTTCATCTAAATCCCCAAATCCAGTTTTCAAATTGTGATTAATCTTCAGAGTTCTCCATGGTCAGTAACTACAAAGAAACTTTATATCCATGTAGTACACAGACAGGAGCTACTTATAAGTCTCAACAAGAGTAAATTTTCATTTAACAACTTCACAAGAATACTGCAGAAATAAAGCCTTGATTTAAACACATCTCACCAAATGCCTCTTTGCTGTCAAAGGGAACCTCTTGACTCCACTGAGGTGACAAAGGTTGTGACCATGTTTATAAGTTTGCCAGGACCAGTCTTAAGTGTCTAGAAATAAAATGTGGTTTATAGCACTGGAAGTGGGTAAAGTAAATGTTAATAAGGAGGAAGTATGAGAAGAACTTACCATGGACCTAACTATAACAGTTGCAATACCATGTTACACAACATTTATGTAACTCTTGGCTGTACCATCTAATAAAAATTATCCTCAAAGCCTTATTTTAATTTTATAAGCTGTGCATGGGTATAATACACAATGTACTTCTATTCGTATGCCGAAGAGCTGCAGCCAAATTATTTACTATCAGCATAAGTCTGTTTTATAATTTAAGCCCTTAATCTTCTATAGTATTTTCTTTTGCGCATGCTCTCTCTGTGTATGTCTCACTGGTTTTGCAGTTGTCTGTGAATTGCTATCAATGCAACCTGATTTCAATACAAAAATGCTATTTCTTTGTGAAAATTATTACTTCTTTAATAGTCAAAATGTAATCTATTCCTGTAGTTATATTCTAATGGAAAGAATTACAGTATATTTATCAGTTTTAAGAAAGAATGTGTCATTTCTCTGTTCTCCTGCTTGAGTTTTTGGAAATAAGGTGAACATAGGGAGCATTATCAGAACAAAAGGTTTTACGTCATTAAGATTTACCAATTTAATCAGCTATATACACAGTGTACTTTATCCAGGTTATCAGATTTCTTGTCCATAATCTCTGATTTTTCACTAAGCAACGTGAGAGCTTGGAGGACTGAGGATGTTTCAGATCTATATGTATCTTTGACAGCCTCATAGAGGAAGACGTGCACTAGAACTACCAATAGAACCTCAGTGAGGTTTTTTCATCTTAGCTTTCATCTCCTCCTGTGGCTTCCTACATAAACTAAGGCTTTCTGGTAGGATGCTTCAGCTATTAAGGAAATAAGTTTAAAACATTTTTAAAAAGACCTGATAAGGATCTTGGAACCATTAAATATGGAAGAACATTTCAAAGGTATTTGACATTTTGTATGCTACCTCTGTTGATTTCATTGATCACTGTCATTGTAAGTGAAATGTTATAATTTGAATTATTCTTTACCAGAGTTTGTTGATTTTTTTTTTTTTTTAAACTGCAGGTTTAAGATTTTTAAGAGCCCTTAGACTGATTCAGTTTTCAGAAATTTTGCAGTTTCTGAATATCCTTAAAACAAGGTAAGACATTTTCTTATGTACTGAGTTAGTTGCATTGGTGACAGAACAAAAATGTTTTATTGTTTGTGGTCTTAGCAATATACTGTTTACTTTTCTGGAGAAAAAAGAAAAAACTTGTTATGTGTTCTTCAAACCTTTTTGTGTTGATGAATGATTTATCAATGTCAGCATCTTTTGCCATGTGACCACTAGAAGATTTTACTTCATGTGTTGAAATATTTGGAAAAGACTAAGTGCTGATAAATTAAAAGCAGAATGAATTATAAAGCTCTGCACTGATTAAGTATTCCTTCTTTCCACATACTCAGTCCATATTCTGCTGCCTTGGAAAAGCAGAAATCACAATTCATTCAACAGAATACAGCTAAAAATTACTTTGAGAAATAACCATTGTGGCTCTATTTCAGTTTTTGTTTTGAACTGAGCATACTTCTTCCCATCAAAAACATATGGAAAAATTAATTTTATACTCAGATATCTTTATATTGTGTTCACAGTCATCAGCATATTCCAAGTGACCTTCTGACTTTCACTGATTCTTCAGGCTATTAATACATGAAAGTTGTGCAGAAGCACAACTTTGAACAAAAGATCACTTTGAGGGAAAAAAAAGTAACCTTACCATGCCTTGCAGTTGAAGACACATGGCCTTTCATTATTCCCTAAAATTCCCCAGCTGAAGTATTTGATCCAGCTTCCAATAATTATTGTAAACTCAGTTCCATTCTGAAATCCTGTGCTCTCTTCACTAGTCGATGATGCATGTCTGAAGGCTTTACGTACAAGTAGCTCCATTTATTTGCTATGTTAATTAGTAGCAATGGGAAAATACATAATTGAGATTTGTACACACTCACAGTAAACAGCTGTTTTTTAACCCTTAACCTTGAAACTATTCTCCTTGCTGTAAAATTCTCACACTGTCTGTGTGACTCTAGGGAATCCAGTTCTTGTCAAAAAAAAAGAAGAAAATAATGTGCTGTGAAGATGTGGTCCAGTAGCTTGGATTACTACCTGTACAGTAGAGGAGAGTAATTTGTGGAGGAGCTCAGAATATCTGATGAGAACAACCTGGCCAAAAGAAATAGCAGTCAATGGAAAAGCCTCATAAACTCAAAGGATTTTTAGATAAAGGCTAAAAGCCCCTTCAGAAGGGGTGGATTTGTAAACTTCCAGATCCATCAAGGAAGGGATACTGCATTAAGCACATTCAGCACATTTAAAGCTGGCTTATTCAAGATTTAAATGTTCACTTAAAGTAGCGTTTCTCTGATGCAAAATTTACTCTTAGCTTGGATATAATCTCTGTGATTATTTATATAAATGTATGAAAGTATCTGTAAAACACAAATATTGATTATTAGAAAGCCTGTAAAGCAGAGACTCCTTGTATGGCTGCTTTTGACTAGAGGTATTTTAGTGTACTTGGCATTAATAACAAGTAAATACTGACAAGATGAGAAACTGATCGGGTGTAAAGGGCATTGCTGTGTTTTTAATATTTGGCGCAATTAGAGAAGAGACTTGGTCTTTTTTTCTTTTTTTTTCGCTCAGTAAAGAAAAAGGTTTATTCTAGCCTATAAATCACAATTACTCCTGGAATAAGTGACTGAGATACAAGGGTTAAAGAAGCATATATTGTTTACACAGTGGGCAGAAGGGTTGTTTCAAACACTGGAATCCAAAGAAAGAAGCTAAACAGTGCAAAAATAGAGGCAGTGAGAAGCCTAACAACGTAGTGTGGGAGTGTTACATAATTATCTGAATATCTGAAAAATTGTTAATTTTATATCAAAAGAACCAGTAAGGCAAAGCAAAATCTTTCTGCAGCGTAATAAAAGGCTGTGCTCTGACAAAGATTTTTGTTTCCCTAATATGAAATTAAATGTATTTTACTCAATAATTTTTGTTCCTGTGTTTTATGAAAGAGAATGAATTGTGTGGTGTTCAATTGAAAATTTCTCCATCACTTCACCATTTTCTAATATTTTTCAACAAAACTACCGAGGCTTAGGTAGGGCTCACAGTAAGAGATTTTGCACAGATGTTGGAAAGAGCTTAAAGAGAGGAAAATGTTTGTGACTAATCCTTCATCTATATTTAGACTGTGGCAGAAACACAGGAGTATTTCATAGATGAGAGATAAGGTACAATGTTTAATAAATCTGCAAAAATAAAATGTACTAAACAAGTCATGTAAATAGTTATTTTTAATGACCGCTGTCATTTGCTTGTATTAAATTAATATGTGGAGACCAGCTGACACATTATTGTATCAGGAGTCACTCTTGTTCTAAATTCAGGTGAAGAATACTTTTTGTAACGGAGCTCAGCATAAGTGTGCTTTCTATTATTTGGTTCAATATAGGAACCTGTTTTTTAGGGTCCTGTGCTATGACTGAATTTTATCGCCAAAAAATACAAACTTACACCAACCATATCTTAAGAAACAGAGAAATAAGGAATATGTGTTGACGCAGGGGAACACCAACTAATTGCAGAACTTCTGATATATTATCTTATTTTTGAGGATTTTTATATTTCTTTCCTAGTACTCACAGTTGCCCACTTCACTAACTCTAACTCTCAAAATTATTTTTAATGGAGCCGGTCTGATCAATTTTCCAGGTTCGTTTTGTTTTGTTTTGCATTTTTATTGTCCTTAAAGTAGTTATAACCAGAAGCATTAATTAATTATACTGCAAAACTGCAAAACTACTCCCACTAACACTGACAGCGAATTTTTCCCAATTTTTATTATTTTGGAGTGTAATGCTTTAGGAATAATAGTGATTTTCCTGAGGCATTATTCTTTCTTCAAAATATTTTCAAAAACCAAAGGAGAGCTATTTCAAATAGTTCCATGAGTGGATAGGATTATTTAGACATAGTAATACATGGACTTCCTTGTTGAATATCCTTCTTAGCTTTTGAAATCATAGCAATTTTTGTAAGAAAGAGGGAGTGAGCTTTACTTATATTTCTTCCACAAACTTTTAAGTTTGGTATAATATGGTGTTTTCCCGCTGAATGGAGAGAGGTCCTTGCTTCAAAATCACTTCTGTACACAACAGAGAACATATTATTTAATTAGACTATAAAGAGTCGGAGTTTGACTGGTAGGTTTCAATCTGTGTTTTTTTATTTTTTAAGAAAAATGTGAATGTGGAGTATGAAATACTCCAGGAAATACTCTAGCTCCATCTGAATTTCCACAAAGAATTTCATAGGAGTTCAAGCAAGCAGAATAACAGGAAAATTATATAGAACTTTACACATGAAGTGTAAAATACTTAAGTTATTTAATTTGAGAAAGGTAATTTTTTCATAAAACCAGCATGATGTATGGATTGACTGCAATAATTCAATAATTGTTTACTATAACTGTCGGGAAATATAGTCTTGCCCTGTGGTCATGTATGCCACTGTTAACATGTGGTGAGTATGCAAGAAAAACATCCTCTTGCTGTTAATTTTTGAAGCCTCCACAAGTCTGGGGTCAAAAGCACAATGAGTATAGAAGAAGCTTAAAAGCTACGAAAAATGAAATAATTCAAAAACCATCAGTCAATTGTATGTACGGATGCAGTGTTCAGCAGTTAACATTAATTGTCATTTCTCGTTTTAATTCATTGGACCTGCATGGATGTATTCCAGAGTGGCAGAATATGTAAATGTAAATAATTGCTGAGGTGTATAGTAATGAAAAATGAGAAGATGAGTGTACTGAGATGCACCCAAATAATTTGTGAAAAAGCATTATTTATTTCTATTTGATTGTGACTACAGATGTAGTTAATGTTTCCATTTGTGCTCTCAAATCTATGGGAATTTTTCTTTCAAGGTATCTAAATTATGCAAATGTGAACTCTGAAAAGAACAAATAATGCATATTTTGCATAGGTTTTTTATCAAGTTTTTTAGGGAACCTGCATCTCTTCAGTCTAAACTGCACACCTGTGTATGTATCATAAAAGTGTGATAAATTCCAGTCTAAGTTCCTATTTGTTGTTGGGTTTTGTTTATTTTCAGTAATTCCATCAAGCTAGTGAATCTGTGCTCTATATTTATCAGCACGTGGCTGACAGCAGCTGGGTTCATACATTTGGTAAGTACATTTGAAAATACTTCATTGACTTTTTATCATGGATCATCTGCTTTCTGAGCTACTTTATTACCTGAAATTGCCTTGCTCTGGAAATCCCTTAACACATCTATAGAGTACAATAAAAAAAGACATCACAGCTTCCCGAATTTTAGGCTTCTACTCAAAACTAATTCTGAATAGTAGGTAATACATCATTAACCTCAGCATTAAAATACGAGACTTGAAATGACGCAACTTCTGGAATGATTACAAATTACCAGTAGGTGGCAATGTGTCCTAAATAACTACCCGGAGAGCTTCCTGGGAGGGGCTGGCCGAGCTGAAATGATGCTGAAGTCCGGAGGAATCAATGATTGTTCTAGAAGAAAGCAGTTCTGTATTTCCACGAGAAGTAATGGGATTGCTAACATGCCAGGTGGCATTTTTATAGAGAGAATTTCCTTCTATTTTGTTTTTAAATTTCAAGTTTTTGTAGTAGCTTTCAGTCAGTGATAACATAGCTGTTTTGTTTTGATTTGTTTTTTTAAAAAACAGGTTTTTATTCCACACTTAACAGTACCTGAAAAATGTAAGATAATATAGAAGTATATATGAGTTCATAAATGGGAATATCCATGTGTCTTTGATAGGCATGTGTTTTTTAAACTAGTAGCTTCTACTGATTTGTTTGGTAAATATAATTAAATCCTGTTAAGTGTTTATCCTTTAAGTGCACTTTATGATCAACTTAGAATCAGGAAAATTTCAAGGTGCTAGTAGTAACAAATTATTTAGGAATAGTTTGGGACTAATATTACAATTTAATTATATTAATGTTAGTCCAGAGCAATTCAACTGACTTCACTTGAATTACCTTGAGCAGCATCCAGTTATATAAGATTAAATTTGGAATGTTCATCCTCTTATTATACTAGATAGTAATTTAATTGTCACTGATAAAGAAAATTACAGAATTTTGGATGTTTACGATATACTTCTTATTAATGGATGACCACTTTTTTATACTCCTCTGGGTAAATATAGCACTTTTATCATAGAAACATTAGATTTTTCTATTTTTTGAAGCAAAAAAAAACCAACATGAGGAGGGAAGGAATGCTGGTTTTTAGGACTTAAATTTGTTTGTTTTGGTGTTTTGTTTCTTTTGGGTATTTTTTTATTTGTTTTCTTTTGTTCTTCCTCCCCCCAACCCCGGCATCAGTTTCTCTTTCATACTGTAGGAATCCTCACACTTCAAAATCTTTACTGTGAAACAAGGTATTAGAAGGTATTCTCCTTTCCCACTGATAAATTCATAACTTTGTAATGTACAGTAGCTGGCCTCTTGGAAAAGTAATAGCGTATCACTAAAGTTAATGTATCAGTAATGCCTTCAATAGCTTTAAAAATAACACTTTAAACCAAAAAAACATAATACTTAAAAACAAAAACATGAAGAAGTATAATTGCGTTACAAGTAAGATTTACCCTGAAAATATTCTAAGAAAACTGCTATAAAATGAACTTGCCTGTCTGTGCTAGTAAATTATATTATTTATTGGTGAATGGAAAAGATACTTTCCATAAATAGTATGAGTGGCAAGACTGTGCATATTGGCAAAAGAGCTGTAATGCTACAATTGGGACAGGGTTAGATTCTGTATTTGTTCAAAATAAATCACAGGAAATGATCTAGATTTTATATTATGTGCCAAATTATATATATACACACACATATTTCAGTAATTTGTGGTACAACTCTATTAATTAATTCTATGTTTTCTTGTACATTTTAAGGTGGAGAACTCAGGGGATCCATGGGAAAATTTCCAAAATAATCAGCCACTAACGTATTGGGAATGTGTTTATTTACTGATGGTTACAATGTCCACTGTGGGCTACGGAGATGTTTATGCAAAAACAACCCTTGGTCGCCTTTTCATGGTCTTCTTCATCCTTGGGGGATTGGTAAAAACTCTTTTTTTTTTAATTATTGTTATTCCAGCTATCTGTATATCTCAGTGCTGTGATTAAAGAAAAAGAATATCTGGTTTAGTGAATTAAAATTAATTATAAAACTTCTAAACATGTTTAATACACCCCATTTTTTAATAGATATTTTGGCAGAACTTGTCCAATTAGTCCAGTTTAGTAGAGTCAGAATTTTAAAATGCATTTAAATGAGTAATGCCTGTGAATGCATGAAGTGCCTTAATATTTCAGCTTATAATGTTATTTGTAGTCCTTTACTTTTTAGTGACTGACTGTAGTGCATTTTTTGAGGCTGTTATTAATACTTAAAGGCACTTTGCGGTTTCAGAAATTCTACCCACCCTTCTGTGTTCCTTCCCAGAATTCCAACAAACACTGTGGCTTTGGACTGTCTTAAAGAGCAGCTTGCCTGATCCAGATGAAGGCAAACCACATTCTCTTTCATTTCAAACATCCTTTCATGTCATGTAGCACACAGTTTGTCACATGGCCATAACCCGTATGCTTTTGTATCAGCAAATTCTCATGTTCTCTGTCCTGCATGTGCATAGTACCAAAGTAACTAATTGTCTTATGTCAACTTTTCTATTACATATAAATGTTAGTAATATTATAGGACCTGTTGTAATGTTAGTCTCTGAAATAGCAAGGTTTATTTTAATCACACTGTGCAAGGTAAGTGCTTTATGTATTACTCACAATATATACTGTGCACCCGCATACAAATGTATATCGTCACTTTACTCTCGTATATTGATTTCAGATATACCTACATCTTGCAGAGGTGATATGCATATAACTAATTTTATGAATGCCATATATGAGACACATGCAGATACATGGATATGAGTATATATATGAGCACAAATATATGCATTCCCATCGATGCTTATTGACATATGAAGTCAAAGACTATGTCAACTGGCAGTAGCTCTTCTATATATCCAGCCACAAGGAAGATGTTTGTTGGACAAAACATGGCAGAATAATTTTTATTTTCTCCTCAAAATCTTTTTTCTATCATGTGTTATTCCAATCCTTTTGAAAACAAACTTTTGGAAAAGTTTTTTTTTTGGGGGTGGGGTGGTGACCCTTTTGTTTCTTGACAGGGGAATAACCCCTCATTCCATCTTGTTTTTGCTACTTTTGAATCCTAATCATGGGGGAAAAAAGTCTGTCTTTTAAAACAGAAATGTAACAGTACTCATAATACTTGTTTTTGTTTTGTTTTGTTTTGTTTTCAATGGAGCTTGGATAGTTTTTTTCCCCTCCCCTTTTCAGGAAGAATTAGACATAACTATATTTTGTGATTAGATATGAGTTTGAATTAATTTTGTTCTTGTTTTGTTTTGTGTCCCTATTTTTCCTCTTTGGATTGCTTTCTTAATTTATAAGGTGTGTACCTTCTCCAAGACCAACTTTTGCATTGCGCTTCTTGTTTTGTTTGATAAGAACTTTTGCATTTTTAAAATTTTCTTTTTAAACAACTTCATAGATCTAATTCTTTTACATTTTCAGATCTTAAAGATATATATCTTCTGAAAATATTCATCATCCCCCTTTCTTTGGCCTCTCTTTTTAGTCTTTTCTTCTGTCTCCTATCTTCTTCTTAGGCCATGTTTGCCAGCTACGTCCCTGAAATCATAGAGTTAATAGGAAACCGCAAGAAATATGGTGGTTCCTATAGTGCGGTTAGTGGAAGAAAGTAAGTATCCCAAGAGGCTCTGCTGCCTCTGCTGCAGTAGAACACTCTCTGCATGCCATTTTCTTTTTTTTTTTTGTGTTTTTGTTTCATGCATGTAGGCAATGTTTGCTCGCTACGTGCCAGAAATTGCTGCTCTCATCCTTAATCGGAAGAAATACGGCGGGACTTTTAACTCAACCCGAGGCAGAAAGTAAGTCAAAAAAGACCAGGTGTGGTTGTGTGACTTTAAAGAGCCCCTGAATGTGGTAACAGCTGACTCACAGCTTATAAGGCTGTATTCCTTGACATCAGATGTTACCACTGGACAGTCGTCACACTATAATTAGAGACCTGGGCTATGCTATGGTACAAGTCACAACATTTTGCCCCTACTTCAAGGGAACCTGGATACCACTAAGACTATACTGACATGTAAAAAATGCTGCTATTGCATATGCATTTAGCTTCTGGAACAGGGCTGACTTGTCATTTCACAGTTTTGGGCATCATATTGTCATGCGGTCATCTCTTAACTAAGTGACAGTGATAATTCACATGATCTTCACCCAGCTCAGTTCTTTAGATAGCTTTGGTTTACTCGAGTGCAAAATATGGGATTTATGTTGATCAGCTTATTCCATTAGACAATGTCAGAAGTCTGACAGTGCTGTTTCTTGTTGTTCAAACAGCAGATTCAGATCTCATGCTGACTTCATATGAATATGGTAACCCTTGTGATTTTAGAATATATGACCAGGGATTTAAAAGTAATTTCCTTCCACACTCCATATAAAACCTATCTTAAGAAGAGCAAGTAGTAGCCATAGTATGGAAAAAAAAAAGCAAACCCATAAAAAATACTATTTTTGCCTGGTAGCAAAAGTTAAAGTGGGGTCACATTAGCTCATTACATTTCTGTTGAAAGCCTGCTTGTTTTCTTGACCAAGTTAAAATCAGCTCTTTCTGGCATTCCCAGCATCTAGACCTGCTGGGTTATAGCCTTTAATGAACTATAATAGATGTACTTGCCAGTATAGTAACTTCTCCTTTATATCACCTCTGTTGCCATCTTTTGTGTCATTCCATACCATTGTAATATTCACTGGTAGAGATATATTTGCCCTAAAAGACAAGTCATATAGAATCCTTTCCATATAACATAATGAAGGTATTGCAACAATACAACTAGTTAGTTCTCCCTCCCCTTACTTTAAGAAGTTATGTTTTTTATTTTATTCCTTTCGAATCATCACCCATGCATAATTTTATAAATTTGGATTATGGTTTTGTCAGGTTGTTTTTCCTCTCAGTGGAGCAGAAAGACTGTAAATATCTCACAGAGCTAATTCTACAGTACTGTTGTACATCACTGGGTAGATAAATCAAAGTTTTTTCCTTATAGCTTATAGTATTGTATATTTAAGAATACTCAGGCAATTAGATGATGATTGAAAACTGCAATATTTTCATTTTTTGAGATACCATCAAATGTCTAAAGCCTTTTTTTTTCACATCATAATTCACTTATCCAGATTAACAAAATGCTTTAACTTATTTCTGAGATAGAGTAGTATCATTAATTTCCTAAAATATTTATTTGTGACAGAGGCCTACTCAGTTTCATATTTTTATTCGTATTTGTTTTCTTAAAGAGAGAAATTTTTTAAACATAGAAGTTGCACCTCTGTTTTTGAGTCTCCAAAGGAGTAATAGCAGAGGGGGAATGTGGATAAAAACTATTTTACATATAGTGTTTTAGTCTGTTCCTTTCTACCTTGTCACTAGTACCCAGCATTGCTCAGATGTCTCTAAACTTGGACCTGATCTTCAGTCAGAACCCCACATCCTGAAAAGCTCAACTCGAGATTACATGCTTCTGCTAGCTTTGGGGCGTGCTTTATATGTTGGGGTTTTTTTTCCACTTTATTATTTTTGTTATTTTTTTGGCTTTATTTATATGCACTGTTTGTTTTTAGCTTACTCTGTTGTCAGTACTTTCTCTGCTGATCTCTACTGCCCATATAACTTGTTGTTTGAAACTTAGCTCTGTCATCAGCATACAAACTGTTCAATTCTTTATGCATTGTTTTCTGTTTCAATTATTAATTGCTAAGTACTTTAAAGATGTCCTTTGCTCATGTGAGTCTTTCATCAGAGAATCTAAGCTTGGGAACTGCACAGTAAGAAGCCATTAGTACCCCTTGTTTGATGTTGATTTTGCAATCAATAGAACAAGATTGATGAAATGTTATGTTTGGCCAAAATTTAAGTTTTCATTTGGAATTCAGTGTTGAAAGAATGGATTGTCAGAACCAATAAGTTTTCCTTTGCCTGGGATATGGGCATGTGGTAGTAATTAGCAATATAAGGTCTTTAGTTGAGCAATCATGCATGGATTCTGGCAGTGAACATAATGCGATACTACAGTTGTTCTATTCCTAATGTCAGAAATTTTCTAGATAACATTAAACTCACATATAAAATGAAAGCAGCTAAATTTATTGAAAGATGTAGTTTCACCTCTTAAAAATAGCAAATGTGTATACTTATTGAATTTCTCCAAAATAGATAAGTACATGGAAGCTGCTCTGTAGCATTTATTTATGTGTTTATATATGTTACCTCATGAACTATGTTTGTGGAATAACATACTTCTATATGATTATTGAACATCTAGGTGGGAAGTTAAAATTAGCTTATGATTATATACATTTAGAAGATTGCACTATATCACTTTAATACTAATGAAAGCCTTGTTATAGAATTGTGACTATCAAAGCAGCTAGAATGTATGAATAAAAATTATTTCTACAAACTTCACTTACTAAAGAAGAGAAACAACTGACGTACCAGCAGGTTTGATCTTGAATTGCATTTTGCTTTTCAGCCAATGAAATCCCCAAAGGACTTGTAAATGATATAGGAATGATTTTGCACACTAGAAAAGCTTACTTCTCTCTTAGATGAGACAGATACACACAGAGTTTGGAAACAGAAGTCGTTTGTAGGCAGTATGCAATTATTACTGGTTAAATTTACTAGATACGAGGTAGTTTTGTTACAAAAGTCCACAAGGAATTTTAAATTTTAAATAAAATCTGTGGTCTCTGCTTTGTCATATATTCCTGTAATGAGACTTCTGAGGTCTCATAGAACACAAAGCAGGAATTTTATTATAGTCTTTGATTGAAGTGTCACCTGTTAAATGAGCAGTACTCACTGTTGCATATATACCAATATGCATACCAATATATCTATATAAAATGTGGCTGAGACCAAACATAGGTAAATAAGGTAATGACTTTGGCACAACTACAACCTAATGCAAAGAAAAAAATGAAGAAGTTACCAAAAAAGTAACAGTCATTGTCTTGAATTTCAGATTTGTAAGCAATTACATTTGCTCTTTGCAAAATGAGTTTACTGCTAAACAGCTGTTTTGCTACTGTTTACAGATCAACTAATCAGAAGACTCTGTAATGTATTTACTACGTGCCCTGATACACCAGTACCAGATGGTCATTAGGCAAGGATAAACTGGCCTTCTTAGTTTAGTTATACTTAGAAAAAAACCAAACAATCGCTTCTTGCTATAGTCACCGCTACAGAGAAATGATACACAGAAAACCAGACCGTAGTTACAAAGACAGAAAATAGTTCACATTCAATATTTATATGTAACTCAGATGTAACTGGGAAATAAAATTCAGGCATGAGAAGCGATCAGAACTGTGAAAAAAGAAAAAAAAATTAATACTGCTAAGAGGCATCTTAGGATAACAAAGATGTGGCTTCCAATATTTTCCTCACTGAGTCCTACATAGTTTTTCTCTTCTTTCACATGGGCAATTAATTCACTACTGTTTGTCCTTCCTGTGCATTTCCCTGGATAAATTATGTAGTTGTTATTTTACTTCTTGGGAAATACTTTTTGCAAAGCAGGTATAGCACATAGTATTATTTACATTTTAGCTGTTGTTCTGCTGATATCTGTAGAAGTATGTAACAACATAACAGTCTCTGCAGAGAAGTTGGCATAATTTTATTATTAATGAGCTAGTAACTACCTGAGAGAGTCTTTGTGAGATTTAACAGAGCCAAGTTTATACCTGCTGAAGATAAGAAATGTTTTTAAAATGCATATACCTGCTGAAGATAAGAAATGTTTTTAAAATGCAAAGTAGACAAATTTATAATGAAGGTTAACTCTTTTTAATTGCTTCATCACCAAACATTATGTTCTTACCCTAAAAATTATCTGCAATATTATATAGGTCATATCTCACTACAACATTTTAAACTTACTAGATCACTAAGAAATGAGTAATGAAAGCATATGTTTGAAAGAAGTTATATTCAGGTAATTTCTTTAAGGAAATTAGTGTCAAACTAGTACCATTATCAACAGATAAAATGATAATGAGAAAATACTGGGTACAAATACTGGAGATAAAAGCTAGATGTTACAGGTAGTTGGGTGGAGAAGGAAAAAAAATCTGACCTTTTATTACAGTATTATAAAAAGTCTATTGATAAGACTCTAGATTAGAAAATTAGGTATAATTTTATATAGATAAGCAGGGAAGGTTTGTGGGGTTTTTTTGTTTGACTTTCTTTTTTTTTTCTTTAATCACCTACAAACTTTAATGTTAGATAGCTTGAATATTAATTAGATTTCCTCTTAGCCTTTTTTCTTAATAATTTTGAGACCGGTAGCTGGTTCTCTACACCCTCTCTACATTTAGTGAGTTTATTTTAAGACTTTTATTTGACTCTGTTCAGGTTCTTTCTGTAACCTATCTGTAGAACTCGTGCGTTAGTATTCAAAGGATCATTTCAAGGTGATATTTTGAAAGTGAAGTACAACAAAAGGATGAAATGGTATCTGGCGGTCTGTAACTGATGGGCTGTTGTTTTTAGAGTGTAGCAATAAGCCTACAGGTTAGTTCATGCATGCATACCTCCGGAAGGCTGGAAGAGGCAGTGATCTCTTCGGTTTTGGTTGGTTTTCTGAAGTGCTCCAGCTATCCTCTTTACAAAGCTTAGGCTTTAAGTCTTAAGAGAGAGGGGTTTTCTTCAAGAAATCCATGGTTTTGAATAAGTGGAATTCTGCTGTTGCACTCTTTTTGTGAAATTTAGAACTTAGATGTTCAGTCCTAGCCAAAAGAGGACTTAGAAGATCATCTCTGTTACTTCTTTTAAGCCAGGAAAAAAACAAAAACAAAACCAAAAAAGAATCTTGTTTTATTTGTTTATTTATAATGCTCATATTACTCAGGTCTGGTCTGAGATTTGTTGTTTAAAGATCCAGATTTGTTTTACCTCTATTATTTTTTAATTAATCTTTTATTTTGCATTCACTAATTTATGTGGGAATCAAGATTGTTCTTATTCAGTTGTTTCATTTCTGTATTCATGTGTTCATATGATCAGACTGGATTTTAATTCTGTGAAATATTTTCCAGTTGAAGACATTTGCTTATTGTAAATCAGCCTGCGTGAAGCTCTAGAAAGCATATGGGAAGATCTTTTGTAAACTGATGGACTGAAAGGGAGACTACATAACTTAATGATTTTTTTAAGTCTTTCCTCTACATTGAGTTATTGACTTTTAATTCCATGGAGTAAATTCTGCTTGCCTTTTTACTGTGGAACTGCTATCAAATCCAATGGAAACTCTTTATGAGGGCATCAAGCTGAACACAGCTTCACATAAATAGATATGTAACAGAGAGAGGGATTATTATAATTTTATATGCATATGTGTGTATATATATATATACATAAACTGCTTATCTTGTTGCAATAGTAAGTATCTATGCTAAACTGTTGAATTTTCAAGATTTAAAAAAAAAATACAGAGGCGTTGATATAGTTTATGTAAATATTAAAAATTGTATTTTTATGAAATCACAGTTCTTTACTATATAAGCTATTAAAAGCTCTTGTTTCTCTTCTCTCATGATCTGTTTTGCTTCCCAGAGATGTCTTCATATTTCTTAAATTTCCAAGCCATAAATTAGCAAATCATCAATGTATCAATGGGAAGAATCATCTGTTAGAGATTCCTTCCAGAAGGAAACATGGGATTCAATAACTAAACTTCACAAAGAAAAATAAAAACTGTAGACAGATAGATATGGTAAACAGAAAGACAAACAGATAATTTAAGTTGACAGGGCATCTTGGACTCGTTAGACATTTGATTTTGATTAAAAATTAGAAAGAAAAAAAAAATACTTGTCCAAATACTTTGGCAAAGGTCCATTTGCTGCAGTAACGAGAGGCATAGCTCCAAAGAAAGTGACATTAGATTATTATATTAAATTATTTGATACAATATGTAAGATATTATTTTCCAGTGGGATGAGAATGTAATAAGAGAATGTAACATGGATTGCATTGTGATCCCTAGGGGTGTCTCTGTTTCCCATCTGCTAGCCATTCTTCTAATCCCACTGTTTCAAATGAAGTCTCACTTAGTGATAAAGAAAAACTGATGAGTGTTAAATAGACTGACAGATAGAACTAATAGGACAAACTTTTTTTTTTTTTCCCCAATTTTACATGCTTATTAAGCTATTTCCATTCTAATGGAAGCAAGAAAGGAAATGTGGGAAGTGACATATTATGATATTATGATTTTTAAAATATGCATTCTAGGTCTCAAATCACATTCCAGTCCTGCAATAACAGCACTAATTTTATATTTCTAGTTAAAATTGTAAAAAATTCAACTTCTCCTTCTCTCTGCCTAAACTCTAAAAAAAACCTTAGAGGCTTGACATCAAAATGGCAGTCGTTGCTCCCAAAGTTTAACCCAAGAAAGACTCAATCTGGTTTGAAAACCTGCTGATCTACCATATTCAACAAAATATACGGGTCATAATTTTAAGTGTGGACATCACAGAGAGTGCAATATGAAATGGCAGAAATGGTGAATTGATTGGCAAGTTTTAGTGATTTATGACTTTTGTTTTCATTCAGGTTCTATTGCAGAAAATTAGTCATGACATTTTGGGGTGTTTTCTATGGAAAGAAATGCAGTGGCTCTGGTCATGAATTAAACGCTCAAAAATCTGAAAGCCTTTGCTAACTCCTGCATTGCTTTCAAAGGATTTAATTTTTTTTTTTTTTTTTTGACACATTGAGCATTTAAAAAATGAATAAGGCATTTTGAAAATTAGTAATGGTGGGAACACAGAAAGCAATTTAATTAAAGAAAAATATTTTCAATTAATTTCAAAAGTAATAACAGTGCCTTGTTTGTGTGTGATATCCACTGCACAAAATAGTACAAGAAAGAAGCCCAGGTTTTGGATGGATTAGAGCAGTATGTTAGGACCTGTTTGCAACTGAGATGCTGATGCTGGCGATGTGGTTTACTCTTGCATTTTACTATTAAGATTTCTAGCACAAACTCCTTGTGCATGGTATAGAATTTAACAGTTTTTACTTCTGTTAATACTAAATTATTCACTTATTTCTTATGGTGATATAGCTGTCTTGTGTCTAAATGTTTGGTATTTTTTATGGAAGTGGAAATACTCTAGATAATATTGCCATCAAGACTGAACGAAAGAATGGATATTCATCCTTTACTTTAAAGGTACAGTGGAAGCCTCTTTAACTAATCCAGGCCCTGGAAGAAACAAATCACTGTTCTTTCTTCTAATTATTGCAGTTTCAGAGGTGCACATCAGCGAAGCATATTAACTTTTATTTCTTAACTTGCTCTATAGACAAGCATGGCACAATTCCTTAAATCATAAAAGTGTAAGATAAATTCATTTAGCTGTAACTGAGCAAGGATATTGAAATAAACAAAGCAGTTTGCAGTGAATTACCTGTGAGAGCACACTGTTGCAAACAGATGCAAGCTTGAACATGCTGTTTAAGCAAAGGCATGTGCTATTCAGGATTAAAGTATCTGAAATGCATTCTGTCAGCCTGTTCTCTAGTAGAAATCTCATTTAGGTGGGCATAATATATTTGAGGACCTGTGTAGGTGAATTCCTGTGTACCATGAGCTTCAGAAACAATTTCTAATATTTAAAGCTTGCCAGAGACACAGCACCAATATCCACTGAGCAAGGCTGAAACACGCATTTGTATAAAGTGCACTTGATACACTTTCATAGCTGTTATAATTCACAGCCGAGTCTTGTGTGTGTCTGTATATTTGTCACACATCACCAATTTTATGTTTAAGAGAATTTGAGTGATTCTTTCTTGATCCTTAATTTTACATACTTATACTTGTCACAAAGTAAATTAATATCTGCATTAGAGGTAACTTTTGAATGCCTGACATTAATGATTTCCCATTTATGTTAATCTGATGTATAATCCAGTGCTGTTCCACTGATCTGTACTGCATGCCTTATACTAAATACAGCTCTGAGTGTTTTCTAGTATTACCTAATTCCTTTTTCATTACTCATAATATAAGAGAGATTCTAAAGAGTGTGGAACCTGTTGATAGGAACAGATAGTTTCTGTCAGAATTAATCACAGCAGCTTCAGTACAGGCTGTATGAGTTCACTCTGGTTCCTAAATAGTTGGCAGCTGAAGCTATCAGGTCCAATTTACAGAAATTAGATGTACCTCAGTCATGTTCTCAGATACTGCAGTCACGTCTCTAGTCCCAGTGTAGTAATATTTTTTTATACATTTAATGTTGATACATATTTGAAAGTCAGTGCTTTGGGCTTCTCAGTAACTTCAACACTTTTCAAATTTTTAATTCTTCAGGCATAAAAAGAATAATGAAATTCTACTTTTTAACTAACAGTTGAAGGAGAACAAATATTAAAGTTGCTGGGATGTTACACACTTGACAGACAGTTTGCTATATGCTTGAATATTTTTGACTTGTCTCCTTTGTACTACAAGATTTCTAGAGCCTGGTTTGAGAATCAGAGTGATAAAATAGCTTACAGTTGAATTTTTTAAAAAATATAATGTCTTGATTGGAGTGTGTTTCATGCTTTGTCATCACAGACTTGACCAACTAATGCTAAAGGCAAGTTCGGGAATAATACTTTCATTTCATACCTCCTAGAATTATTTTTTAAAAGCTAACATGATTTGCCTTTTTTTTTTGGTCAAGAAGTCTCTGTTCTAGATAAGTTGTTCTCAGCCTTTGCTCTTTTCTTATGTACAATACATAAGCAAGTTTTTTTAGTGGTTAAAATATTCTAACTTATTGTCCTAGCTCCCTGTACACATTGGCTATATAAGTGATCCCTGGGTTCAAGTGTTCTGTGAAAAAAGAGAAAAACATGAAATAATGACTGTACAGCACCTATTACTCTATTTGTATTAATCCGAGAGGGGAGTTTATATTGAAATAAGGCATTTGTTTAACAAATAAGACAGAGACACATAAGCACATGCATAAAGTTGTCACTTAATTTAACTGAATTAATAGAATTTTGTGTAATGTTAGGTAAATCATATAAAGCACAAGGAGCTAGAAATGTATTGTACACTGGTATATTTAAAAAATGCATGCCACTAATAGAGCAACAAGATGACTATGTGTACGGTCTCTGTTGACATATATTGACTTTTCTTAATAAGAAAAAGTAGCTGAGATCTATTTTGAGGAAAACCAGTTGGACTTTACAAGAACCTGTTTACTTAAACCACAACCTGCTACCAGTATACAGAGAAAGAACAGAGGTGATGGATAGATGAAGGAATGATCAGTACACTAAGCAAAAAGACCATAAAGATATTTGAGCATATGTATTTGATACAAATATCATATTATTATAGAGACATGTAGGTCAATATGTGCCACATTTCATTTAGTTACTTGACAAGTGAACGCCATGTTTTCAACTGGGTGCTGAACTGAATTTTGTATTTATTATCTTTGATTTATTATGAAAGACTAATTAGAGTGAGTTTTTTCAAGTTCTTTATACTTGTTCCAATAAAATGAGTATAATTTCTTTCAACATAAACAGGCAAAAGATTTGCCTTTCATATTATGTCTTCTGAAGGAAGAACCACACAAAGAAGAATTCTTTTTGAAGAACCCTATTCACAGTTAATCTGTTTTCATTTACAGTGCTGTTTACATGGATTAAGTATATGTTCTCAATTATCTCATGTCAGAATTCTGGATGGTTTAGCTTTTGCTTATTTCATTTTTTTTTTTCTTCCTGAAACAGTTTGTGATAGCTTTGGGCATTTTATCACCATTTTTGTTTACTTTATAAAAAGCTAGAGTATTTTTAGCAAGTGTATCATTATGTCAGTACTTGAGTGGAAAAAAAAATAAGTACTGTAGAGAATTTCAACTGTGTATAATTTTTCGTAGTTAGTCATGTAATTAATTTTGACAATGATACGTACATATGGGATAGAATGGATTAGTCTGGCTTTATTGGTTGATAGAATATGGCTCCTGATAAGCTTTTGAGTCTCTGTAAAAGATTTTTTGCAGCATCACAATTGTGCAATATGGATTCCAAATTGGTATATTAAACCAGTTTCATCTCTGATACAATGACACCAGTGACAACTATTACTTAACAGAAAACTCAGTCCTCCTGGATATTTATCAGCAGTTGGTAATCATAATAATTTAGCTGAATAGTGTATTACTTTTGAAGTTTTTCATAAACAAAAGCTTAATGCAGAGGTTAGACATTTCTCTTGACCCAAAATTATTGATACAATATATTCCTGCCAAGCAACTATAGCTGAAAGCAAAAGAAATTCAGTATGTTTGCTTTACTTAAACTCTTGCTATGTGGAAAAAAATGGGTGGTACATGGGAAGGGAATGGTTATTGGAACAAACAGAGGAAGTTATAAATCTTCAAATCCATATACAATACAGACTGGAACAGTATAAGCTGTCCAAGTTTTCTTAACTAATGTACCTAATAACTCTCTCTGGGTAAGCAGCAAATCTGTTTTCAATTTCTACTTCTAAGCAAAAATATAATTTATGTTAAAAGGAGGGGTTTTTGTGGGAGTTTTCAATCAAAAAGGAATGCAAGTATCTCATCAGAAAATATTGTTTGAAAACCAGGAGTTTTTGTTGCAATCACTGCTCAGGACACTGTCTTGCACTATATGAGAACAGCAAAGAAGAGAAGAATAGATCATGTCCAAGGCAAGGCAAAAAGCCAGCTTCTTTGAGCAGGGATCTTCTTCTTGAAATACAGCAAAAAAAGAAATTACATGGTCAGTGGAAGCAAGGTCAGGCAACATGGAAGAACTATAGAGATGCTGCTTGCAGCACCTCTAGGGAGAAATTTCGCTCTGCCAAAGCTCAATTAGACTTTAAGCTGGCCAGTACTGTGAGGGACATTAAAAAAGGCTTTTAAAAACGTATTAATAGCAAAAGGCAAACTAGAAATAACATTGACCCATTACTTGTGCACGGTCGCCTTATTAACAGGGACATAGACAAAGCTGAGACATTTAATGCTTTCTTCTCCTTGATCTTCAACACTAATGATAGACTTGGAGGCCCCCATAAGCCTGGATTAGAAATCCATGGCTGCGAAAATGATAAACTTCCAATCAATCTAAAACTTGTATGGGATTTGCTACTCCAGCTAGATCCCTTCAAGTCAATGGCATCTGATGGGATTCATCCAAGGTTGCTTGAAGAGCTGGCTGATGTCATAGCAAGACCCCTCTCTGTGATTTTGCAACACTCCTGGGAACCTGGAGAGTCTCAGATGACTGGAAGCCGGCAAACATTGTCCCAGTCTACAAGAAGGGCAGCAGGGATGACCCTGGCAACTACAGGCCTGTCAGCCTCACCTCTTTTCCTGGCAAAATCATGGAGAAGATTGTTCTGGGAGTTGGTGAAAAACATCTGAACAACAAAGCAGTCATTGGTCCCAGCCAGCACAGGTTCGTGAGGGGAATGTCTTGCTTAACAAATTTAATTTTATTCTACAACAAGGTTACCTATCTGGTTGACAAAGGAAAGCCTGTCCATGTGATCTTTTTGGATTTTAGTAAAGCCTTTGATATTGTCTCACAGTATTCTCCTGGACAAAATGGCCAGCACACAGTTGGATAAACACACAATACAGTGGGTGAGCAATTGACTGATGGGCTGGGCTCGAAGTGTTCTAGTAAATGGGGTTATGTTGGGCTGCTGACCACTCACTAGTGGGGTTCCACAGGGATTCATCTTAGGGCCAGAGCACTCTTCCATGTCTTCATAAATGACCTAGACTCAGGAATTGAGGGATTACTTAATAAGTTTGCTGATGGCACAAAATCAGGAGGAGTTGTTGACGCTCTCAAGGGCAGAGGGGCCCTGCAGAGGGATCTGGAAAAAGTGGAGAACTAAGCAATCACCAACCACATGGAGTCCAACAAGGGCAAGTGCCAGATTTTGCACATGGGACATGGCAATCCTGGCTGTACATACAGACTGGGGGATGAGATGCTGGAAAGCAGCTCCGCAGAGAGGGACCTGGGTGTTCTGGTTGACGGCAAGTTGAACGTGAGCCAACAGTGTGTCCTGGCAGCCAAGAGGGCCAACCATGTCCTGTGGTACATCAAGCACAGCATTGCCAGCCGGGCGATGGAGTTGATTGTCCTGCTCTTCTCTGCACTGGTGCAGCCTCACCTGGAGCACAGTGTGCAGTTCTGGGCACCAAAGTATAAAAAGGACATAAAGCTACAGGAGAGCGTCCAGAAGAGGGCTACAAAGTTGGTGAAGGGTTTGGAGGGGAAGCCATATAAGGAGCGACTAAAGTCACTTGTGTCAGCCTGGAAAAGAGGAGACTAAGGGGAGACCTCATTGCGGTCTACAGCTTCCTCACAAGGGGAGGAGGAAGGGAAGGAACTGATCTCTTCTCTTTGGCGACCAATGACAGAACATGAGGGAATGGCAGGAAGATGTGCCAGGGGAGGTTTAGGTTGGACATTAGGAAAAGGTTCTTCTCCCAGAGGCTCACCAAGGAGGTAGTCATGGCCCCAAGCCTGTCACTATTCAAGAAAAGACTGGACAACGCCATCAGACACGTGGTAGGAACTGTGGAATTGTCCTGTGCAGGGGCAGGAGTTGGACTTGATGATCCTTGTGGGTCCCTTCCAACTCAGGGCATTCTGTGATTCTATGAACCCCAAATCAGAGTGCTAAAATCAAACCATGGTGCAGGTGTGTTCTGACACTTGCAAAAGAATCAGTCCTGATGCTAAAATGCAAGAGTATTTTACAGCCAAATATTTTATTTTTACTGGAGCAGATTGCTATGAAACCCAACTAAATGAGAAGCATAACAGGACTGAATTATTGTATCAAATGCATCGGCTTTTAGTGAGAGGGTTTTGGAGTAGGTAACCTCTGGAGGTCTTTTCCAACCTCAGTTATCTTGCAATCTTATGATCCTATGAAAATTTCCTCTGCAATAAATTAATTTGGGCTGTTTTTTTTTTCTCTTCAGTCTATCTGTGGACTCCTAGTTAATCACAGAATATAACCTATATGAAGTGAAATCTCCGAGGAAGGAAGTAAATTCTCTGCACAGGAATGCAGTGTAGCACAAAAGTATGCAGGAAGAGACCCTGCTAAAGTTAACAGTGCAGGATCTGTGCAAAGCAGTTGCCTACAAGAAGAAATTATTTCTGTTATTAAAAATAATGCATCAACTATGCAAATGGAAAGTTCAGTTTCTTAATTAGCAATAGATGGAAACATCTGAAGAAAGTAATACCCATAGTTTAAAATTAGTTGTCTTAGAAAATGTGTACAGACAGTGTAAGGAATACAAACAAATATTTTTAGCTGTTATTTATGATTTTCTCGGGCTTTTGCATTTTTGATGCCAGATGGATTTACAGTCAGGAAAAGTGCTGAATGCCACTAGATGACTAGAAGTTCCCAATATGTTAGTGTATCAAAAACAGTCTGTTCAGAATTTAGATCTAGTAAACTACTCAGGTTTTAAACATCTCTTCAGAATCTGAACTTTCTGGAGGTTTTCATTTTACATTGATATATTGGATGGAGATTCATCTGTTTGGTGAGGAATGTATCTTAGTGCTTGAAATCATGTTTACTCTTATGATCTGGAGATTGTTATCCTGACCTAACTGTGAGTGCAATAACGTGTGCAGACATGGCAGCTTGGATAATTGACCACTAGGGAAACTGAGGAAGAGTGTTTCTGAAAGCAGGAATGTAGGCACAGTTTTGGCCAGTACAGAGGCTGCTGCAAACTCTGCCAAGTGCAAAGATGCCAGAGGAAACCTCTTAAGGACGTCTTGCACCAAACAAGGATGTCTTCTTTTCAGATATTGTGCTTAGCACATCATAAAAGAGGAGAGCTTTAACTCAGGGATTTTTGTGGGTTTACATGTTTACAGTCTGAGAACTCAGCACTTTGTAGACCTATGGCACCAAAAACTTACGTTAAAATTGAGCAAAATCTTACTGAAGCCAAAGTGACACTCTGGCTAGCTAGTTTAGCAATAGAAGTCAATTGTATTGAGTCTCATATAAACATTGTTAAACATTTGTCAAAAAGAATGAAACCATTGGAGTTTTTGACTGCTGCTATTTCTAAAATTATATCTGAGTCCTGGTGATGTCACTAAGAACTCATGGAAAAGGAGTATTTTGGTTTATCATGTTTCTAAATAAAGCTTTAAATCTCTGTGCTACACTATTAATAAAAGTTGTAGTAGAACAATATCATAAGCTGTGCTGGACTGATATAATAGTTTGTCATATTTTGTTCTAGTGACCATCTGAACCACTGCAAAAATAACAGTGCATGATGGTGGTATTATTTACTGTGTGATGCATATTACTGATTTATACTTTGTTCTGCATAATTATCCCCTTTCCAATGAGTTCTAAGCACTTTTCACACACATTTCATCCAGCATCAAATTATGAAGCAAGAAGAGACTGCTATTATACCCCATTACATAAGTAATCATTGCTGCCACCTATTATTTTGTTGTTTCCAGCCAATGAGGTTTGTGCGTTACTGAGTTTTTTACTGAGTTTTCCACAGAACAATTATGAAGTAGGTGAGGCTTCATAACCTTGAAATTACTTTGCTTCACATTTGGCAGTTAAAGTGCCCAAAATGTTTGAGATATTGTGTGTTTGTAGTGTTTGTGCATAGCCTATATGACAGCAATGAAGTAAATTTTCTGTTAGTTCGGGAATTGTATGTATAGCACCTTGTCCCTCTTCCTGACTTCTGTGAGCAATGTGGCAGTTGGAACTGTTAGCAGTAGAAGTATCAAAATCATCATCCATCTTAAACACATGACAATAATGGAAGCTGGGGTTGAGTGTATTCCATGAAATAAGTTCTGAGACAGTGTAGCATATTCCAATCACAAACTTCCGGACTTTCCTTTACGATAATAAAGGAGCAAAAATCCCTGAAGTCAGGGAGAGTGCTATTTCCTAGGCCTTTTATTCAGCAGCTCAGAATTTAAGATGTAGAATTCAAGAGTGTGTGTGTGGATATATATTGTTCTTCCATCTTATATGGTCAGATACATCTATTAATGGAAACATGGAACAACAGAAAACTTCATAAGATCACAGCCTGTGTAAATTTTGATTTTTCTAAGTAATCTATTGCAATAGTGCAATAAATAACGTTTTCTAATTGTAAAGTACAATTGTCCTTGTAGGAGTTATGTTAGTAAAAAGATTTCTTTTTAACTATTTAAGTCCTATAATTGGAAAGCTTTGCACTGCCCTCATTGGCCTAAGAGTCTGCTTTCAACCATCGAAAAATATTGAATAATTTTAGGGAGATTTGCCATCTCATTATGCCATAAACCAAAAATTTGAACAGTAAATCTCAGTAGAGGAAGTAAAGATGTGGAGACAGATTTGTAAAATAAAGAAATACGACTTTGAAAGGGATTGCTTAATGCAGTGTATAAACATATACATAAATGATGCCACTCACCATTAAATGTGTAATACAACTTTGCCAAATGGTTTATTAATAGTAGTCTTTGCGAGTGAGAGTGTATATGTACTTGCAATTACAAAGCACCTTTTGGAACTGATGTTTTCATTCTCTGACTTCATGGAATAAGATCTAAAGAAACATCAAGAAGAAACTAATACTTTTGTTTGCCCAATAAATTACAATTTCCTTCTTTGCTTTCTTGCTTGTTTTATATTCTTTACAAGATTAACTCTGATTTTTCTGTAACAGGCACATAGTTGTCTGTGGTCACATAACACTTGAAAGTGTGTCCAACTTCCTGAAGGACTTCTTGCACAAGGATAGGGATGATGTCAACGTAGAAATCGTCTTTCTGCATAAGTGAGTAATCTTTCAAGATTAGTCTTATCATCTATTACTGATACTCAGTATATTTAGCCGTATCTTTTGTTTTGGTAAGATAGAAGATCTTTCAAGCTCCAAATAACCATAAAACTAGTGTTTGCAGTTACTTGTGTTAACAATATATTTTGAAAAATTAGTTGTTTTCTGCAGTTGTTTTATAACCTGTTGCTAAGTATAGGTGTTTCAAGCAGACAGTCTTCAGACCCAGTCACTTCAATTGTGAGATGGATAGCTAAGCACATAGTCGAAGTGGGAATGGCATTATGAAATAAAAAACTGAAATAAATAGATGTGAGAATTTTATTTCAAATATTTTTAGAGAACTACCAAAACTGTTTAAGTCAGTAAAATTAGTGAAAAATACTGTATGTCATGTTAACTTATGCTATCTGAAAATACATTTTTACTTGTGATTTCACTAGGAAAAAATTTATTTCATATTGCAAACTTCCAAAAGAAAACTGTAGGTACAGATGTAGTTTTAATATAAATGAGATACGTTACAGATACTGCTCTCTTACTCATATACCCAGACCTACCTGCACATAGTCTCTTGCATTTTTCTCATGTGGGATTTGGAAAGGGTGTCTTAGGGTGGTTACAGTTTGTTGTAGGCTCTGCACTACATGTAATTCACCATGAAATATGTGTATCTATGGGGAGAAGCTGCTAGAAATAGCCATGTGCTAGAGAGAGAGACAGTATGAAAGGTCTTTTCTGCTCTGGAATGCCATCTGTTTAGAAGTGTTGCAAGCTATGAATGACTAATGTTTTTTTGCATTAAGCATCAAGTAATTAAGCATTAATTAAGCATTTTTCTGCTTGTGAAAGAAAATGGTTAAAAAGTTAAAGAATCTTTTATGATAATTCAACAACAGAAGCTGAAAAACTAAGAACCAGCAGCACTTGCACACTTTTTTAATCTTGTCCTGACTGTTTTAACAATGGTGGGGACAGGCAGAGGATGATTGTCTTGCTAGACAATTTGTGTGGAGAATGCTGTGTGAGCATGTTTTCAAATGTTTCCAGTTCTTCTGGATTCATGTCTGCGAGAAACTGATAGGTGGTGAACAGGCAGAGTAGCTCAATGAAGTGGGCCAGAAGTAAGAAAGTGAAAGCGGTGTAGTATTTGTCCTTTAAGTACTGCATGCTGTTTCCATGCCTCAGGAAAAGCATCAGCGGAAGTCTGAATATGTGAAATAAATAAATAGGTTGGTTTATAAATGAAAGAAATGGACCAGTTATGAAAACTGACTTTTCATTTGTTCTTGTGTTTTCTTCCTCTTCCTAATGCAGTATCTCCCCTAACCTTGAGCTGGAAGCTCTTTTTAAACGACACTTCACTCAGGTGGAATTTTATCAGGGTTCAGTCCTTAATCCCCATGACCTGGCGAGAGTGAAGGTAACAGCTCTGTTTTGTTCTCCAGCTAATTGATTTTTTTTAAAGTACTCACTGTATTATTTGGAAAAAAAACAGTAAAGCTTTTCTCCATGTAACTCCAAAAGATTGTTTTTCCGTCTCTAATAGCTTGCCTAATAAATTATAGTATCTATCCTTGTAAACCTCGTTTTCCCTATATCTTTAGATCTCCAAAGCTACAGTAACACTGCAACTTAAGATACATTGTCTGCCATTCTGTTGAACACTTTATGAATTTTTCTTTGGGGTTTAATTCAAGAGTCTATTTTACACTAATGTTTGATATAATAGAACATTGTCTACAGTAATTGCTTAAAATGCTATTGTCTTACCTCATCAGAATGATTAGAAAATGATTTTTCACCTATAAAAACCTTTTTCTATTGTCTAGAATCCTGGAAAAAAATACAATGTAAGATTTTTAGTAGCTAAAAGGAGATGGCTTATATTGTCTAGAATTCTCTATGGTAAATTGTTCTGTAATCTTAAAGCAAAGCATGAAGCTTAAAAAATGTCAAGCTGTCAGATACAACATTTACAGCATTAACTCTTTCATGTTGCCTTTTTTTTTAATGGAACATAAATAATCTATTGAAGCCAGGAATATTTTAGTTCAATATTAAGACTTTCTGGAGTATTAATCATGTCTTTTGTCCATTGTGGCTGCAGAAATTGCTTAACCTTTTGTAGTCCAACACACACTGTTTCAGTTCATCAGAACATAATGTTCTAATTATGACCATAAAATTGTGTGTTGTTATTTTGTGTTCTGTGTTCCACCCTTCTTTGTGTTTTTATTTGGTTGTATACACTGAAAAATACTTTTGTCATCTGCTTTGAGTTTAATAGAGCTAAGTTTTGTGTGAACACAGAAGTCCTGTGAACAGATCAGTTCTCCTCCTCCCACTTTCTAAAACTGGTGCTCAGATTCTAAATCAGAAGTTCAGCTGCCTCTTCCTGTCTCTGAATTCCCAAACAAAGCTACGGGACTTGTGGGTGCACTGTACTGATATAACTGCAACTTTCTATGGATTTAGGGGTCAAAATTTCAGTATGCGGTTACAAAAGTTGTGTCTATTAACACCTCCATGCCTCAGCTAATGCAATGTAGGAGTCAATAACTGAGCTACTGACCTGGTCTGAGCATCTCATGTGTTTGCTGTGTGTATGTGAGAGCTGTTACCATCACTCACATTAACTCATGTTAGCCCTGTCACGTTTTTGGTCTTCAGTATTAAGAACTGACGTTCACACTCATGCTGACAATGTTGGATTCCCTAATACTTTATGATGAGAGAGGAGCTGGAAAGAGAGGTTGCTATTGATTTTTTGTTGTTGTTGTTGTTGTTGTTTTTTTTTTTTTTTGGTGTCTTAGATAGAGTCAGCAGATGCGTGCCTAATCCTTGCCAATAAATACTGCGCTGACCCAGATGCTGAAGATGCCTCCAATATTATGAGGTAAACTCATTAGTTTTTGATAGGTTTTTGGTTGTTAACTCTGATTAGCTAACTTCTGGTGTCCTGATAGACTACAGCCACGTAGAGCTTTACTGCTGATCTGTTGTACTTGAAGAACATTGCAGGAATTATTTTAGGGGACGAATTACAAGATTGTCTTAAAAGTTCAGAGTTGAGGATAGCCTAAATTCCTGCCTAAACTGTTTTAATTTAGCTTTTTTGGAAGGACCGTGTTAGAAGAGACACTTGGAGCACAAGGTTTGGTACTCTTAGTTATTTTGCAGGACCCAGGATTTAAGTATTCATGGTTGAAGAGAGTCCCAATAGAAATGTGAGGAAAGGGAATGCAGTTATGTTGTTGCAACAATATGGTACCCGAGTGCATGTACTGCATGGGTTGGTGCTAATCATGGGACAGAAGGACCCTTAGTCACTTCATCCCTCATTGTTCCTTGGTTCCTTCTAAAAGTAATTACAGTGCTTTGGGGAAAGCAACATATACACATCATGGTGGTAATGTACAGTAGTCTCCTACCTCTATCCTCCATTTTTACACTGAAGACCAAACGTTCCTGATTTTTATTGACAAGGTACTTAACACATTACCGATCACCAGATCTTTTCCTGCTTTCCTCTTTACGTTTTCTGAAGGAAGATGATGAGTGTTGGTCAGTAGATGGCAGCTAGAGTTACAACAAAGCTAAGCCATTCCATTTTTGTGTTTTGTACATACAACCCTAGTTTTAATGAGACTAGTCTCTCCTTTTTTACATGTCAATGATTTCTTAAGGATTCTCTAACAAAGAATTGGTCAATATTATGAGCCAATTTTACTGACCTTTCAGATGTTTGCATGCGGTGAATTGAAGTAAGGGGAGAAATAAAAAAAAATCCTCTGGAAGAAGTTCATTGGGTGGAAGAGATCTGGCTATCTGTGAAAAGTGCAGGACTTCAATATGCCTAATTTCATTTTTCAAACATGTTTTTGAGTTTCAGTGTAAGAAAACTTATTTTTACATTAACTGCATAAAACACTTTAAAAATATTCCAGTTGCAGATCAGTGCATTCTTCATAGATTTAATACATTAAAAGTAATAAAATGCAGAAGTGTTATTTTATGAGTGGAATTCTCTTGTGTTATCTTATTTAACACATTCAACAAAATTGAATGTTTAATTAAGTAATTCAGTAAGAAATGGAAAATGAGAAGGAAGACTTGTTTTCTCCTTCCAATCTAGAAAATTAAGTCATGCTTACAACTTTTTTTACCTATTTCATGCTCTAGCTTTGATATGCTTCAAAGCAGAAGCCAGGCCAGCAGTTTGCAAGATATTTCCTACAAAATGTCAATGTAAAAAGTTATGGTGTTCAGACTTTATGGGACTGGTGATTCCATAATAGTTCTAATTATTTTTCATTTTGATTATTTTGTCTTCTTTTTCTACCTTTAGTGTGTATATACAGAACTGATTTAGGGGGTTGTTTCTGTCTTTAATTTTGCTCAATGCTTTTTCAATTTTTAAATTGAATGTTTCTCTCTTCATAACATGTTATCAATCCCCTAATTTCTCAAACATTTTTCTTTCCAGCCACTTTTAATACGTATATGGTTCAGGATATCTTAGGCTCATTAAATAATTAAGAATGCAGTCAAGTTGCAGATTGTGGAAGTAGCCCCATATTTTATAAATTCAGAGTTCAAATATCAGTTTCAATATTGAGGTTTGGAACAATCCATAAAAATTAATATGAAATTGCATGTGGATTTATGTCAAACAAAATTATTCAAGGTTTTTGAATATAAGAAATATCTAGCAACTATAAATAAATAATATGTGGTGCACCAGAAAGAAAGGGATTATTTTCAGACACTTATCATTGGGAAAACTTATTAATTATGGTGATTCAAAGACATGAAGATAATAATTGAAGATGACATAATAATTGCAAGTGTATTATTTGCTTAACAGAATGTCTACAGTATCTGAACAGAGCTGCTAAAAGTAGTTTCTTTTTCTGTAAATTCCATAAAAGTAAACCATTCAGCTGTATAATTCCTGAAGGCTGATGTTCTCTAGTATTAGTTGATGGTTATTAACTGAATTCACTAGATGTAAATATTGCATAGGTCTGACTTCAATCAGTATGTTTTACAGCCAGAGGAATAAGAAAGTACACTTTAAACTGTGAAACTTGACAGCACATTAAATGTATTGGGATATATTATCTGGATATCCCACCAGCTAAAAGTTTTGATTTATTTTTATTTTTTTAGAGTTATTTCAATAAAGAATTATCATCCGAAGATAAGAATTATCACTCAGATGTTGCAGTATCACAATAAGGTAACGTGGCAACCAACAGTGTTTCTCCCCAGAGTTTTTTGCTACATTGCATTCACTCATACACATTTTTTCTGTCTCCACTTATTTTTTTTATCTGAACAAAAATGTCCTAGTAAGCCTTATAATCTAATCCAGTTACAAGGTAACTCAGTTTTATTTATATTTGTAAGGGACATCATCAAAATCCTCTGACATTCATTAATTGTATGGGGTCTAATTCTTAAAGCTACAATGTCCATAGCTGCTCTTGATTACAGATGAGCTTTTAACCACTTGGCTTCTCTAAGCATTGCTCATCTTAGAGCTACCCAAGATGAACTGATAGCCTTTAGGCAAGCCACCTGAAGTTAGTTCTTTGTGGATACTTAAACAAAAAAATGCACAGAATTATTGTCCTTTTAGAGATTTGCTTTGATTAGTAACATTAAGTGTTTTTTTTTTTTGTTTTTTGTTTTTTTTTTTTTTAATTTAAAGCATAATTCAGTTGTGGAATTTGTTCCTAAAAATGTTGTGGACTTCAAAATCCATGGAAAGAAATTGGCCAAATTTTTGATGGTAAATCTGTGGGTTTTAAATGCAATGAGGTAATTTGATTCAGTCCTGAGATGAGGAAGCCCATAAACTGCAGGGCTAGAAGGAATATATCAGAGGACAGAGTACTCATATGTGACTTGCTTCTTTGATTATTTCTAAAAGCATCAACCAGTGCCCAGTGCTGGAGAAAAAGCATGGCTAGGGAGATCTTAATTCCTTTGGCTAGAACAAGAGCAATTACTGTTGCTGGCAATGACCGCTTCCTGTACATAAATGGAAGGAGCCGGTACCTGTGTTTTTATAGAATAAAAGCAAGGTGCTTGTATGCTTTAAACACATTGAGAGGGGAAGGTCCTTTAAATACTGCGTTTTCCTTTGTATTTCCAATGAACATGTCTTCAAGAATAGCTTTTATCATAGCACAGAACTGTAATATTAATTTATGATGGGAAACAAGCATGAAGGCCTCTGTTTTCTTATGTCTATGCATTTTTATAAGGCAGATAGAAGAGAGAATCTGACAGAGTCATGCCAATAACTGAAGAACATACATATCTAACCAAGTGGTGACAATACTAGAGGTCTCACTTGATCTGCTATTTTCTTTATTCTATCCTTATAATTAGCAGTCTTAGAAAAAAGTTTGGATTTTCACTAAGTCAAGTGTTATCCTTTAGGGTGGAAGAAATGAAATAGAAAAGACATAAGATGTATACCTTATTAAATAACAATCTTATAAAGGTTGCAGCTTCACACAAGTTGCAATCTAAGTTATATTAGATTCCTGCATATTATGTATGTGACTTATTAGGCAGAGAGTAGCTCAAAGTGCAGTGAGAGAAATACACAGAAGGGAAGGAAAACTTTACAAGAGTCTGTGGTTTGTTTAGGTGTGAGGATGGGCCTGACAGAGTGTCACAGCCAGAATATGGCTTGAGAAATGTAAGATTTTGTCTATAATAGGTAAGATTGGAACATTTATTTGCATAGACTTAAAAGCCCTAAAATACTTGGAGTGCTTCTGCTAACTTAGAAGAAGTCAAGCCAATAACAAAGAAAATTGTTCTCTGCCATCTCCTTCAATACTGTACTGTATTTGAGGAAGTATTTCTGGTTCTTCACCAGTGTTTTTATTTGTCTGTTTGTTTTCCAGGCTCACCTGCTAAATATCCCAAGCTGGAACTGGAAAGAAGGCGATGACGCAATCTGTCTTGCTGAGCTCAAGCTGGGTTTCATAGCCCAGAGCTGCCTGGCACCGGGCCTTTCAACAATGTTAGCCAACCTCTTCTCTATGAGATCGTTCATAAAGGTAGTATTTTGTGTCATTAGAATGTATGAGTCCACAATTCAGTTTGTCAGAGTGCTGAATAGAAAACATGGCTCAAATATGAAACAGATAGGAACACATCAGTGGATTTTTTAAGCAAAAAAAAAAACCCAGTGCACACTTACATGCAAAAGTTCTCTGCTGCAAATTGGGCAATGAGCCAGGTTATGTCAAGCTATGTTTTTATTTTTATTGAGCAAGTGTTTGGCCTTTAAATGATTGTTCCTAAGCATCACTTATTTCTAGGGAGATATTTCTGGTGTTTTGCTTTGTTTTAGATAAAATGCATGTTTATCTTTGAGAACAGCCCCCACTGCTAAACAAAAATAAGATTTATATATATACCATATAGCAACAAAATGTCCAGGAAAAAGGACTGATCATTTTGGTCTTTTACATCAAGTGGCTAGTGGACCTCTGACTGTGAGAGTAAAAACATGTGTTGGAACTGAAGCCTGGACTTCCTACTACATCATTTGTGTAGTTGTTTCTCCTCAAAGAGCTTTTCTTGACTTACACGGCAAAATTTTAATCCAGTTATTCCTAGACTTCTAGTGGCAGCTGTACTAGTTCACTGTACTACTTCACTGGATCAGGGCCTTGATTGAAGCAATCTGTGCTTCTTTCCTTGTGCCTTTCTGGGACACTGATTCCAAACATAAAGGGCGGTCAGTTTTCAATGCCATGAGTATTGTTAATGGCATGGGAAACATGGACCACTTCAAGTCCATCCTGCAAGTAAGAAGAAAAAAAATAAAAAAAGGGAGCCTAATATCCTCAGGTGACAAAGCCAGAGCTCTTCAGTGCAGGGTAATGGGTCTTTATTTCTTTTGATGTCCTGAAGTTCTTATTAAGTCATCCTTTGGAAACCTCCAAAAAATTGGAGACAACAAACTCCTGTGTGTCAAGAATATTTCAGACTATCACAAATAGTCAAAAAAGTGTGCCAGTATTCAAAATGGAAACAAGCCTGGGCTCAGTACTTTACTGTGTGCAGTGAAAATGTTGGCATCTTTACTCATGTTCTTAAAAAAAAAAAAAAAAAAAGCTGTTTTCTTTGGTAATGCCATATGACTTATCAGCATATGGTCACTTTGATATTAATCCTTTCTAATTATATCCCAAAAGAAAACTATTTCTCTTATGAACTTCAGTTCTCTTGCTGGGCATTTCAGTCTGCCTCACTCTTGTCTGGTGCAGTAACCCAGGAGTCTCAAACATTTTTAACAGTCACACTAATGTGTCTAAATTACTGAGGCAACCTATTGTATGAACTTACTCTCGGAATCACAAGTAGGCCTGAAATATTTGCTCAGCTTCTGTCTTTCCAAAAATCAGAGAGGATCAGTTTTCTCTCAGGGAGATGCAAATGTATGGGTATATTCAGTCTTCACGCAAGTTGTTTTAATACTGAATTTAAACTTGCAGCGAGAAAACTGCGAGATTCAGAAAGTGGTAAAGTATACAGATACCTGACTGTTGGAGGACTGTACTAGAGAGAGACGCATTTATGGCCTGGATTTGTAGTTAAATCATTTAGACAAGTGAAAAGCTGTAAATGTAAAGGTACAAGCTTTCCAGGAAATATATCTAGCCACTTATGCCATCATCTCACCCACCTTCAGTCCCATTGTTTTTTATTTTCTAAGATATTCTTATAATAATTTCAATACAGTGACAGATTGGACTATCTCACTGATGAACAGAAGGCTCAACTTTGCAAGGCAGTACTCAGATTACATCTGAGTATTTCTATATACACTGAGTGACCATAAAAATAGCAATGATTTTGATTTGGAGGAAGATATTAATGTCAGTTTTGCTCTTGGATCTGTGATTAGATACAGTTAGAGACAGAACAGGATGCAGGCATAACTTAACTTGTGTTACTTCAGATGTCATCTTCAGACGATACTGAGAGAAAAAATACCATCAAATAGTAGAGAATGCAAGACTGTTAATACTGCTTAAAAGGATGCCTGCTACTTAGCTAAGGATGAATTGTCCAGGCAAGTAAAATGCATATCGTCATTTCCAAATATCTCTGAGTATATTTAAGTCTAAAGCTAAAAAGTGTACAAGAACAGAGACATATTTCTTCGAGAGAATCCAACTCAGTTGGCAACAACAAAAGTTTTATTTCTTTATTGTAGCTCAAAGAATGTTATTTCTTCAAGCTGTCTTACTCTTAAAACTCTATTTGAAAGAGAAAACCATTACTTAGTGGTGGCTATGAATCAACAATGTATTGTAGGAGAGCAGCTACATTGACTGAAATTGTTAAAGAGGATTCTATTGAAAAGAAATATGTCCATTCCCTAAAAGAACTTCCACCCCTTTTCACTTAGAGCACTGAATTTAAACACTGTCAGGCCTTCATAAATTCCTTGGGTAAATGTTGGTGGTGGAGTCTCCCACAAGTTAGGAGATCGCCAGGAATATGTACTGGAACTTCTGTATTTTTTAAAGAAAGCTTGGAATGTGTGTTCCTCCTCCTTCATAATGTAATTAGAAAGTGATTTAATGTGCCATAAATGTTTGGTCAGTCAAACACAAATGAACATGATCAATGGTGACTTTGCACACATTTAACTCATTATGTCTTACTCTACAGCAAAATGATTTGTGTAAACAATGTGCCCAGTATTAGAGGTAAAACAAATGAAGAAACCTCAAAATACTGTATTTGTTCCTAATATTTTCCTTTTGGTTTTAGCAATGTATTCTCATATGGAATCTTTTATATTCTCTTTGGCATCAAGCTGAACAAAAATAAAATTAGCTCAAAAAGATTAAGGTTCTGTAAACACTTAAAGAAAGAAAGATATATTGCTCAGCAAATGATATGTTAAGAAAAAAAAAAAAAAAAACAAAACAACCCCAAACTGCAACTTTACACCTGAAAATTGTATTTCAATGGTCCATTTCTTTTATAGCACACAATGTTATCTTTGGTATATTAATACAGGAACTGGGACTCTTTATTACTTGCATAGCCTCAGAAAAAGGTGGAAATACTATGCTGTACCACAATTTTTGTGTTGTTTAGATTAGAAAATATATACCAGAAGTCTACCCATATGAAAAACATTGCAAAGAGTAAGTAAATAGAAGAAAAGGCAGAGATGGCCAAATTCTGTCCCTTTATACAGCCATGCAAGCCAATATGTGTTAGCATTGTTGCATACATTAATAAAAATTGGAATGTGGTTCTTGAGTGTAACACATGTCCACAGACAAATTAGTTTTGTCTTTGCTCTGTTGGTAACATGTACACCTCATTCCAGATCTGAAAATTTATCTAGAGCAGTCTTAATTCTCCTCTAAGCTATTTTGAGAGCAGGAACGTTCTGTGGGCTCTTTTGGCAGCTGTTGCTCACACCCCAACATAAGCAGTGCCCCCTTCTCCCACTACATTCCTTTCTAGTCCGGGCTGAAAGACATAATAAAGCCACCCAGATTTACATCTGTCAGGTACTTACCTACACTGATGGAACACATCAACTGGTTGACTCTTTATTTTTGGCCACCTAGGCAGCCTTGGCTATTTTTAAGTGTGATATGTGCAGTAATTTATTGAAATGAAGGAGAAAGTGATCTGGGGGTGTTGATTGACAGCCGGCTGAACGTGAGCCAGCAGTGTGCCCAGGTGGCCAAAAAGGCCAGCAGCATCCTGGCTTGCATCAGGAATAGTGTGGCCAGCAGAACTAGAGAAGTGATTATCCCACTGTACTCGGCACTGGGGAGGCCACACCTTGAATCCTGTGTTCAGTTTTGGGCCCCTCATCATAAGAAGGACATTGAGGTACTAGAGAGAGTGCAGAGGAGGATGATGAAGCTGGTGAGGGGCCTGGAGAACAAGTCTTATAGGGAGTGGCTGAGGGAGCTGGGGCTGTTTAGCCTGGAGAAAAGGAGGCTGATGGAAGACATCATTGCTGTCTACAACTACCTGAAAGGAGGTTGTAGCATCGAAGGTGTTGGTGTCTTGTCTCAAGTAGCAAGTAATAGATAGGACAAGAGGAAAAAGCCTCAAGTTGTGCCAGGGGATTATTGGATATTAGGAAAAAGATCTTCACAGAAAGATTGTCAGGCATTGGAACAGGCTGCCCAGGGAAGTGGTGGAGTCACCATCTCTGGAGATGTTTAAAAGGCATATTGACAAGGTTCTTAGGGACATCCCTTTAAAAGGGGGATGGGAAGGAAATGCAACTTCTCTATTTATTGTGAAGTTCTTTTGGAGGCTGCATAATAAAATGGTTACCTGATCCTCATTACAGGATTTAGACCAAATATTAATGTAGCCTGTTCACAAAGACATTTATTCTCTAAAAGGTCTGTCTGAATATAAGATTTTTAATCACTGAGTCAAGAAATTAAAAACTGCTGTGGTTGAAAACTGTTTGCTATTTACAAATAGTATCAGTCCTTGTAATAAGAGTGAGGATCCTTGTGGTCCCTTCCAACCTGGTAGTCTATGATTTTATATGATTCTTGGGTGGAAGTCTACCATGGAGTGCATTTTTCAGTCAATCATTTGAATAGATCAACACCTTTGATCTACCTTTTCCATTATGACTGAATATAAATATCACTGTGTTTTATAAATTTGAAAGTATTAAAAGTAGGGCCTGTGTGCCTTTGAGTTCAAACTTATCAAGGCCAGCATCTAAAGAATTAGGTGTCATAATATTTCAAGAATACTGTCTGTGCTTTGACCTATGGAACAATGAAAAAGTGCATGTATCTCTCTTTTGAAATTAGAGCTAATCTTAATTAGCATATTTGATGTTTTATAAAAGATACTTTTTTCATGCCAATTTTAAAAATAATTCTTGCATACAGATAGAATTGTGGAAATAGTTGGCTGGGGTGGTAAACTTTTTATGCTACTAGGGATACTTGTTAGCTTTGATTTAAGCAGACAGTGGAATTGAGTAAAGAGGTAGTTGATAGTTTAGAATACTTAAGGAAATTCAATTATAAGACTGTAAGTCTAAGAAGCTTCACTCTTTGCTAGGAATGTATGAACTGCTTTCAGCCAAGTACTTATCTGTCAGATTTCGATATCTGTATCTAAAGACATAATAAAAACAAGACATTCACACAAGTAATTTTGGTGGACTGAAAGGGCATGGTAGGTGAATATGAAGAAATGTTTAAAATACATTGGTTTCAATGTACAATTTATTTTCAACTACCAAGCAAGAATATTCTATGTGTACTTTCCTTTTATTTTCATCTATGTTATTAGGAGAAAGAAGCAACCAACAACCAAAAAAATAAGGCTGTGGAGAAAAGAATTGTAAAATTAAATGTCAGGAAATCCTGGAAGCCTTCTGAGCCTAGGGGGAGGCAGGAGTCCTTGTGTTAGATGTAAGTTGATGAAAACAGCTTGGAAAGGGCTCAAGGAAATTTCCTCAGGGAAGATGTTATTTTCTAGTTTTTGTAAACCATTTCTTTACATGGTGTTCTGGGCATCTTGGAAGAGAAAATTTTATGTGTACTTTAGAAACTAAATAGGTAACAACTTCCATGTTGGTTACACAACACTTTATTTCATTTTCTATAGGAACTGTATAATTTTGGGAAGATATTTCAGAAATTCTGAATTGCATGCACTTAGATAAAGTACTGCATACTGGGACACGTATGCTGAACAAAGAGAAGGCCGTTAGAGTAAAGCAAGATCACTTAATAAAAGAACTAAAATATTCAAGTGCTGTTCTGGAAACATAATGAATAGAATTAACATATTAATTTACTGTGCTTTATTATTATTTTAATTCAGTTAGGTAGGGTTGTTTATCAAAGTAAAAAAGTGTCTAAAATATCAAATAGATGGTCTTCTTCCAGACATCTGAAATTATTCTCAGAGGCTTTGAACTATTTTATGCTCTTTCGTTGGTGGTGATGAACTCAGCTTATTCAGTGTTAGGGAGCAGACTTTACAGCTGCTTTCATTGTGCTATGAAGAATTTTCATTCTGTCACTTCTTTAATATTTATAAAGACACCCAACCATCCTCTCCCTCTTCCCTTGCAAAATACAATGAAAGAACCTAGGTCATACTACAATTCTAGAACTAGTTCTCTGTCTTGATAGTGAGACTTAGATCTTGACAGCAGATTATACAGCCTTATGGGGTTCAGATATACTCAAATCTCTTTCATGTAACTATTTACATCATTACACTGAGAAGCAAATGGTATGAATAAGATAGATCAGTTAGGACTAGAGAGGTCCTGATATTATACTGCCAGGGGGTAAGACTGGGTGTATTAAGGATTTAGTATTTTTCCTGAAAATACTAATGGTTGTGCTTTCAAGATGCACATCATTTTTTCACCTCTGTGTCATCATGTCTCATCACTAGGAAATGACTGTATTATGTAAATATATTTGCTGATAACAATATTGTATCTATATATAGATGGAGGAAAGCAGAGGAGCATTGTGACTTAAAAAAAAAATGCAGATGGAAATTAGATTTCTTCTCTCGGGATATACTGTGTCATTTTCCAGTTATTCTTCATTTAAGCTATTGCATCAGTGTGTGATTTGTTTTATGACCATCCAGGAGACAAAACTGCAGTGCAGCATAGTCAGGGGAAGATAATCATGTGCTAACAGTACTAGAGAGGAACTTGGGAGATATAGATACATTTAGTCTTGTTGTGGTATCAGCTTGAAGACTGTTAGTTATTTAACTTCAGGGATAAAAATAACAGAATGACCTGCAAAGCCTTCTCCTTAGGGTGGTACAGGAAAACGTCTTTCATAAAGACAGATGCTCTTTTTCTGTAAGGGAAAGTGTGCAGAAGTTCTTTTCACTGTATGGTAATGTGCTTGAGGTGTACAATATTTGATGAGTAAAGAAGGAGGTCCAAATGAAAAAAGGTGAATAGAGTTGTCCTTGATCAACTGTTGTGTCTTCATTCAGCAGCTATACCTTATGTAAGATCTGTGGAGGCCTCTGTATGAGGCTAAATTAAAATGGGAATAACATGGAAGAAATGAGAGGAGGGAAAAGGGAAAAGAATAAATGATAGCAGCACCAAATAATATCAAGGGGTTTTGTTGCTTATTTTTCCTGCACTGAAGTGGTTCACTGTAATTGTGTTTGTGTACTTCATGCCTTCCAGCATTCTCATGTTGCACCTCACTGCAGTTTCCTGCTGCATTCTATTCTATTATAAATATTGGGTGGCATTAACTTCTGCTTTGATTGATCTGCCAGCAAAGACACATCTCCTCATTCCAAAGCAGTATTTTACCACTTAATTATTTACAATTTTTATTACCAAGCAAGCATTTTCCAGTACAAAATAAAGGTTTTATCTTGGAATGGCATGCCCCATCCCTAGAAGTGTTCATGGTCAGGTTGGATGAAGCTTTGAGCAACCTGATCTAGTGGAAGATGTCACTGCCCATGGCAGGAGGGTTGGAATTAGATCTTTAAAGATTCCTTCCAACTCAGACCATCCTGTGATTCTATGATCTGAGTTCCTAACTTCTCAAGCTGGCAGTTTATCCACAGAGGTTTTGATGAACCAGAGGTAAAGCGTGCTGTCAGTCTCTCATATCAGAACTAAACTAGCACATTTGGGTTCCTGGAATCCACAATGCTTAGTAAAGGTAGATTTATGCTTTCTGATGGAATATGTTTAACTAACAAGAAAATCTTTACCTCAGGAAAGTTTTCACAGAAATGAAATCTATTCTCTATGTCTCAAAGGTGTTAGTCCATACTAAACAAAAGCACAAAATACAAGTATCCAGATTCTGCTGTCAGGACCTGAAATACTGTAGACCAGAAATTATTTGCAGCAACAAAATTAATTTATAACTGTAGAATTGAAACTATTGTAGGTTTTTCTTTGTTTTTCGTCTTTGCAAGCACAACAAAATTTTCACGCCAAAATCAAGGTATAAATTCCACAACCAGATAAATAACTTTCATAGTTTTACTGAATGACATTTGTGGTAAGTTTGATTAGTCCCATCTTGAACCAAACTCACCCCAAATTCACCTCTCTTTTTATTTCTATAAAGTTTACATAACATTTAAATATTCCCCATTGTTTTAGGCAACTGACCTGTGAAATATCCATTTTGTAAGTGAATATGGGAAAGATTTTTTTATCTCTACATTAACAGTTAGGCTTTGGCAACTTACTCTTAATGTGTAGATAAGTATTAGTAAGTCCAGAGGTGGACTGGATGACAATCATTCAACTTATGGTTAAGTATTTTAAAGGAAAGTAAATGCACATTTTGAAGAATCAGATTGGTTTAGGGATTCAGTTTTTGAGGTTAACTGCAGCAGCAGACTTTAAAATACCATTAAAAGGCTTAAATTAGTCAAGAACACAGTGAGTCCTAAACAATTATTCTCAGTTTAAGGATTTTCGAAATTAGTACCTTACTGACATGGATTTGGGGAGAAACTGTTTGTGTTTATCTGTGGAAACTTACTCTATTAAAACTCAGGATAACTTACAAGACCCAAAGAATTAAGAAAGCAGTACTGAACACTGTTCTTCATAATTGTTTTATTCTAGCAGATCAGCAGGTATTGCTTCTCAAAAAATATCAGGCAGGTAACCATCTCTCTCTTTGAAATTACAGGGAAAACGTCATTGTTCAAGTGGATATAAAATACAAAGAACATCCTTAGTCCCTTATATCTTATAATAACATTTTATAGCATCCCAAATATCAGCAATTCTTTAAATCCATTAATCAATATTTGATGGTATCCGAACAGAACATATCTTAAATATTCAGATCACTTCATGAAGGTTAATTTAACAGTAACTGGTATCTATGAAACTTGCTTACTGAGTTCTGAATTACTTAGGTTTTTTCCAATCCTTTCTTGGTCCTTGACTAAGGCTGACCACTTAACTATAGGTCTGATCTGCAGTTCCTTCCTCCAAAGCAAAACCATTTGCCTAAAGAAAACAGGGGAATAAAGTAGAAAGGAGAAATCAGTAATGTACTGGTATATTTTTTCCAACCCCAGGTGCTGTCAATCTAAGAGAAAGCCACAAAATAGGCAATAAATTAAAAACATGTCCTTGCTATCATTACTCTTACTTTACCAAGCCTGCAATTTATCTGTTTTCTGTACATAAAGAGTTGCTGATCAGCAACATTTGCAAACTTCACATAAATAAATAAAAAGATTATAAAAAATGTGATATGATTCTGTGTGTGGTGGAGAATAACACAATGCAAATCCCTTTTAGCATCCCACATGGTCTCTGAATGGTGAAACCATTTCTATGGAAGAAATTTCACTTGATTGTTTGCAGCCCACTTGTCAGGGAGTATACAATTTGGAACATCTCCACATCGCAATTTATTCTTGCAGTTGTTTCCTTCTCCAGACCTAGAGCAACTGGTTGCCTGACAGTCTCTCAACAGGAGAAGAATCCTTCTGTTCTTTAGAACATTCTTTTGAAAGAGTACCTTTTGACTAGTTTAACATGGGGAAAAAATGGTGAATATCCAAATGGGTTACTCAGCCTGTAAGACAGAAAATGCAAACTTCTATAAAATACTATACAAGGCCTTTCAATGTAGCTGTAGAATTCGTATTTTTTTAGTATTAGAAAATTTTTGGTCTAAGAGACATTTGTGTCATACCGAATTCCAATTGAATTTATATTATACTCTAAAATAATATATAATAATATAATAGAAAATTATTATTTAGTAATGTAACATAACACTATAATACATTTTCTTTCATAATATAATATTATAACATAATAATGATATAACATGACATTTATTTTGATTTATATTTTTTGAACTTAAAGCCTTATATCAAAACAGATTGTTGTTTCTGCTTTGGTGTTATTCAGAAAATGTTCCTAAGCATGTCAGGATCAGTAAAGAAGGTTCAAGTGGTTTGAAAAGGCTGTGGATCAGGCTGTTAGAGGGAAGAGGTTCTTTTAAATTGTAAAAGAGTTTGAAAATCTCAGCATTATTATGATTATAGCATTTCAATACAAGCTATGTGTGCACATAGTGTGAAAATGCTTCTTTAAGTTGGAAAATTAGCAGAGCTTTAGCTCTTATATACACTGCTGTGATACTGTACTCCTGACATGGGCCTCTGCAACTGTAGAGGCTCAGCTGTAATTCTCCTTCTGAAGCTTTTTAGTGTGGCTGTTACTTTATGTCCTGTCAATGTATAGTATAAACTCAGTTTTACTCGTTGTGCTTAGTATGTATGCCAGCAATGCATCTCTCATGAAATGTTAGAGAAGAGGCAGAGACTTATGGAACTGCAGGCAGGGGAAGTGACTATGAAGACAGCTCTCCAAAAAAAGGAAAGAAAAGGAGTAGGAAGAGCAACATCACTGCATTTCTATAGAATTCTTATTTTATGGGGTTTTGTAAGCTTCATGATTTGGAACTTGAATATGGAATACAGAAATATAACTTCAAACTTCTAGAAAATATTAAGTTTCTAATAAAAATGTATAAGAAGGAACAAGAAAAATCTGTTCTAGTCTCTTGGGGAATAAAGGCGACTATGTAACTATTATAGCTTTTGTTTTTAAAAGGTAGTTTACTTTTACAGCTTGTGCTGTATACATTTTATTTCTTAAAACATATAATTTTTAATAGTTCCTAAAGATTTAATTTTAAATTAAAAATATGAATTACTTAGCCTAAAAGTTTTGTTAAACACTTAACATTTTCATCTGATTATACCTTGTTTAGAAGCATAATTTAGAGTAGAATAATAATAAGTACAACTAATGAAACAATCATCTAAACAAACCAGTTAAAGGCAAAATAGAATTATATCCAGAAAAAAGTCTTGAATGACATCTATGTAGGCATGAGTTCATTTATAAATATAGGAGGTAGAAAGCCAGTTGCTGGTTACATTATAAATA